>NW_009730345.1:166271-177114 GCF_000703405.1 Apaloderma vittatum
TCTGCGGCGCAGGCTGCCTGCGGACTGCGGGGACCGCACACGGAGGGGACCTCAGCTCCGTGGAGGACAGGGGCAATGGTTCAAATGGTGCCAGCCATCAACTTTTCTTTTATATTAAAGGGATGGGATTAAGGAAAGAGCCAAGAACTGCCAGGGAAATGCAAGGGGATTGCTCCAGACAATAAATAAATATTCTTAATCACATTCCATAAAGAGGATTCAGTGCTAAAAAGAAGGTGTGCAAGCATTGGTCACAAACTGGAGACCGAAGGCAGAAGACGCAGAGTTTGGGTGTGAAATCCATCGGCTCAACCAGTGCAAAATGCTAATAAGGCTTCCTCTGGAAAAGGCAAAACGTGTTGGCGTTAATCCCAGAGTCACTTCTCCTTGTGACTGGCCCGTACCAGGACAAAGCATCAGAGAAGCCAGACAAGTGATGAGAATCATTATCTTTTCATTACAGCTTTTCATCTTGCCAGAAAATTTCATATTGTGTCTTTTGATTTAACGACCTGTTCAAACAATTAGCTGAAACGATTAAAATCACGGACTAGAAGGAGCGGTTTTGGCTTATGATGGAAATGCGCTGAAGGTCAAGCCAACAAATTTGTTCATCCCCCTTTTACAAAAGTTTCCAAACCTGCTAAACTCATGGTGAAAAAGTTTTTTATTATTTTTTTTTTACTTTTGCTATAATTAGGGTTAGCAAAGAGGTGGAGAACATGAAGATCTAATAAATGCACCACAGTAGAGTAACCAAACCACTTTGCTGGAAGCTGCGTGGTGGAGTTATTAACTCGGCAGCCTCAGGGCAGGGAATGCAGAATAACAGAGCAGCAGTTTCTTGGGGCCAGCTTCAAGCTTATACTGAACCTGTACTTTAAATATAGATTTTCTATACCATATTTTTTCGTGCAAAGTAACAAGATGCCTCCTCATCCCTATTCCTGATGGGAGCAGTGGGGGTGATGTAATAATGTTGCCAAAATATTCAGGGGAAGAAAAAGCTTTTTTAAAAACACAGACTTGATTTTACGCAGCTGGTGGATCTTTAGCAACGATTTTTGTTGCAAGCTGAGAAGCACTGGGAACACCACGTTCATAACTGTGTTCACAGGGTTCTACAAGCAAGTTATGCGAAGAACAGCACCTCCGATGCGTAACACAGTCACTGTGGGAGAGCAATATTGGAGAGATGATAGAGAAGTCACATTTCCTCCAACGGAGAATTGCTAGAGTTGTGAATACATCTAATAAATCCAATCATACTTTAAATATTTAATTTTTTTTTATGTTGCACACAGCAGCCTTAGCTGAAGGGCATAGCTATGCGTGCTTTTCTAGCACGTGTAGCTGTCAGACCGTGTGGTCGCTTTTCTCTGAGATAACTCAGTTCCCAGCGAAAGCTCAGATAAGCGAGCGGAGGAGAACCAGAAGGCCATTCCCCCGGCGCTATCACCCTGGGCAGGGATGGCTTGATGAACTCAGCAGGTGCTCTGCATACAAAACGATGGCAGGTTACAGCTCATAAAATTCTGTTTTAATAACAACACGCTAAGTTATCCTTGGTTTATTGAAACCACCAGAACAGACCCCAGCATGGTCCTGCGAACCCAAGAATAAAACTATAGGGCTCAAGATGAGATGGAGCTACAGCTGAAAGCACAGCATCTCATACATGAGTTGTTCTCATTACCAAGAGATGATAAAAACCACCTCCCTTTTATCTGGTAATTCTCGTCAATGCACCTCACATGCATTGCAATGAAGATGGTTTCATTAGCTTCATTATCTCCGTATTCATTAGGCAGGAGCAGGGCAAGAAGAGATGCTGCAGCCGCCGGTCCCAAGTGAGCGAGAGGCAGGGGCCATGCTCAGAGACCACACAAACCATGCTGCGTCCTTGCTGGATCAAAGACTTTATTTACTAGAACTGCGGTTTTTGAAACAAAGAGCTGCTCAAAAGTTCAAAATCCCACAGGAGAAAAAGCAGGCTCAGTCGCTCTGCGCCATGCACATAAAATACGTGCCACAGAGCGCGTTTGTGTTGTGCAAATAACACTCACGCCACAAATGGAAGGAAGCACGCAATTAGGCCAAATTACAGCCCACAGTGGGTGCTGCAATTAAGCAGCTACAGCGTGCAGGTACCACTTCTCCCTGGTAGACAAAATACGTGGGAGACGAGACCAATCTGTGCACACAACCAGACGGGGCTTTCTTCCAGCAGCTGATGGGGAAGGGTGGCTCCGGGTGCCAGCACAGGGACTCAGGCCATAAAACTGACCATAATTTGCTGACCTCACCCCAGGCTGGAGCCTCCGCTGTTTATCTGGGGGCTCAGGTAGGCTTTGCTTCTCATTAGGGAGCTAACGAGGGCATCCCTTCTGCCCACATCATCAACTCGCCAGGCTCCCACGCTCCTGCAAGAAGCCGCCTGGGCAGGAGGAGGCTGCTCTCCTTGGCACCGCTGACGTGAGCAGCCAGCCCCTGGGAGTTTGTTCGCTTTCCACTGCGGTTCTGCAGCGTATCACTCCTGGCAAGGACATAAATTTGCTCCTGACTTTCCCTGGGATGAGCAGAAAGAGTCTCTTCTGATCCCCAAGGCCAAAGGTGGTCCCATTCGTGATGGCGCTTTTGCACGTCACGTCACAGCCCTTCCTGAAGGCTGTTGCTTCTTGCATTGGGATGTTTTATTAATGCCTCTAACAAAATAGTGTCTGAAGACAGAATTTCCCAAGCAGCAGCAATAGTAGAATAGATAATTTCATTTAGAAGAAGCCTTAGAACAAGGGTGGAAAGCTGGTTAAGGAGACTGATTTATGGAAGTGCAAGATCTGTCACATCAGAGGTGAGCTTTGTTGATGGAAAGAATCATCAAAATCCCAGCGAAATCTCACTGGCTGTCCCAGTCTGGCCTTTGGGAAACTCCCATTGAATTCCAGCGAAAGGAAAAGCTATGTAAGGCTGCCCAGTCCGTGCCCTTGGGCAATCAATCCTGTGCTGAGCACAAACTGGGAGAACTGGAGATACGGGGAGAGGGGAGAGCCATGGATGAGAAAACGTGAGAAATGTGGAGTTTTACATAAACTGAGACCACAGCACGACCTCGGCTTCAGATTATGAAATTACAAGTGTTAGACACAGCTAAAATAGTAAGACGTGATTAAACTTTATGGGGGACTAAGAGGGAACAGCAGCATCTATGAAACAGCTATTGCTTCTCCCACTGATAGCAGAGGACATTGCATTGGAATAGGAAAAATAAAAACAAACAAAAAAATCGGTAGAAAAGCCAGTGTGAGCCACTGAACAAGTTTGTTGCAATCTTGACTCACGATGTCATGATGGAGAGGTCACTGCAAGGCAAAGGCAGGAGGGAAACGGATGCATTGATGTAGAGGGAACGGACTGTGGCATCTCAGACGAAATGATGTGATTAGATAAAGCTTTCTCCCATTCTCCACAAACATTAAACAATTCCCATTGGCTATTCAAGAAAATTAGGTTAAAAGATGACTTGGGAGAGTTTTGTTTGCTTTATTTTTTGATTCCAAAACCTACAGACTTTATATCTGGCAGAACTGCAGCCATAACCCGCGCTGCCAAGGCAAGGAGCATTTCAAATGACGAGGCAGAATGTTCTGACCTTGGAATTTACAGGCGGCGTCTTTTAAATCCTTTTCCCAAAGTGTCATTTAAATGCATTTAACTGACATGGAGTCAGTGAATGAGAGACAATGCTAACGTAACGCTGGGAAATTAAAAAGAAAGCAATGCAGCAGATTCCACCGAGTCTGCACATCGTGGTCTTGCGGCATCACCGGGACCACAGCGTTAATGAAGGTCACTGGATTTCCATCTGTGGGTATCTTCTCTACCCCTCAGGTGCTTCTCACAAATAAACAAGTCTGAGAGGTGAGTATGCTGAGGGAGGATCAGCTAGACAAACACCTACAGAACAGAAACGTTGGAGTCTCAAAGCTACAAAATGCCTGCAGGACTCCAATAAATACAACTGCTGCAAGGAATATAGAATTACATTTTATGCTGGCAAATTTAGAAAAAACGCATTTTTGATGACCTTTCCTGCCACTGCAAATGGAAAACAAGCTCCTGCCTTACCACAACTAAAGAGTCACTGATCATCAGTCACTGATCCAATCAAATATACAGCTGTCCAGAACAGTCATTGATTTAAAAGAAAAAGCATTAAAATTACCTTTGAGGTTTTTTTCCATTTTTAAATTATATTATGGAATCATTTCAGAACGGCTGCAGGCAGCTCCCTGTAAACATTTCTCTTTTACTTATACCTTGAGGATGGATCTAGCCCTGAGCATGGGCTCCGTACACTCCAGCTTTGACTTGGTACAAGCTGACATCATTGCTCTTAAAACTTGTTTTAAAACTTCTGAACTTCAGTGCAATTAAGAGCCTTGAAACAAAAAAGGAAAATTTATGGGTCCTACTTAATCAAGACTTCAAAGGAGCTATATATATAAATTTAACAATAAAATGAGTTTGCAAAATGTATTACTAAAATTATTGATTTTGCTACTGTGAGTGTCTGCGTGATTCGATTTGTTTTGTATTTATTGCTTCCCTCCTAATCAGCCTATAGGTGTATTTACTAAGAGTATTCTTTAGATGTTATAAGACTAGAGAAATTGAACTGACCTTCCAGCCAAAAAGCAGCTCAGATTTCCATACGTAGCTTAAAAATGTAAGGAACATCTTACCGAGCAAGCCCATCCCCGTAACTCCTTATCCGATTCGAGCAGAAATTGTGAGCTTGGTACACAGAGCTCACATTTCTGTCACAAAGGCCGCAGGTCAATTGTCTCAGCCCGTGGGCAGTTTCAAGCGACAACGCAGTAAAACACGAGCTCTGTGGTTGCATTTTGTGACCACACATAAGAAAGTTGGTCCAGTCGCTACCAGAAGCCGTCTGTGTTTAACTAAGGCCCTGGTGCAATTTTAGCATTTGCGGCTTATCGCAATCATCTCGTCCAGCAATATCTGAGGTGCTGCTGGAGCAACATCTGCATCTCGTGTTGTTTAGCACAGAAAGCTGAAGCAGGTCAGAGCAAGGAGTCCCAAGAGACAAAACCCCACCGCGCTGTCGCAATTCAAAGCAAAGACGAATGACTCAGCTGCCCGGGTTCCTTTGAGCTCCCTGGTCACACCAGTAAGATAACTCATGTCATGAAACTCTCAGATTTTTGACCCATAAAGCCTTGCATGAGGTAAGTCCTCCAAGAAGGACTGTTTTTACTCTTCTTTCTTAATTTTACTGTAAAACTTTCTTACCTGGAAATCCTCTTCAGCTCTGTTCAGCAGTCACTGTAGATACATCAGAAAAACAAACTACCTTTACATCCAGCATCTAAATAATAACTAAACCCTCAGAGATCTTGGTAGCATTTCTGCAGGGCAGCCTCTTCCTTTAGCACTAATTAGGCAGAAAAATAAGGAGTCGGTGCAGTTATGTAGAGCCATCACTGAGCTACAGCCTTTCATTGGCTTTTGCAACACAAATCAATTAAACATCCAGCATGAGAGCAATTAACCTAGATACAAATTAGACTAGCAGGGAGAACACGTTTCCTTGTGTCAGGCCTTTTATTATAGAAACAGGAATAATCCATATTTAAGTGCACTTTTTTTTTTTTGCCTCAGTTGAAAACAAGTCAACAAAAGAAAGAAAAGTCAAAAGTCCCAGGGAAGGAGCAGGGTGCAGCTGCTGCTTGTTAAGTAGTAAGGGCTGAGGTGAAGCTGAGGGGGAAAGCAGTGAGAGAAAACAGAGGAGATAACACAACTGCGTGTGGACGAGCCAAACCCACAAACAAATTAGTAACAGCTGCCACGTGTCATCTCGTAACTGCCTGCAGAGCCAGGTCCATCACTAAATCCTCACAGATTATAGGGTCTATCCCCAGCAGAGCAAACATGGGCACCTCTGAAACGAGTGGAGCGACGCTGATTTGTGTTTGCTTTCAACTTGCCCGAGAGGTCCCCACAACCGGCAGTTCTGCTGTGTCAAAACCCGCAGGTTTCAGGTTATGTGTCAGGCTCAGGATGTTCTGAGCAAGCCCAGAGAGGAGGATCCTAAGCGCAGGCCTGGTTTGCCCATCAACCCTGGGCTTAAAACAGCAGCCCTCCCCATCCATGTGCTGAACTGAAAAATGGGACTTGTACCCCAATAACGCCTGTAACTGCTGGCGTTGTGCTGACCAATGTCAAAGGCAGCCGTTGCTGTGGCTAACTTTCTCTGGTTTCCAGCCCGCAGTAATTTTTCTCCATTTTTCCTGGGAAGCAGCACTCTAGAAGCAGTTTTGCCCCACGGCAGTGTTGTGATACAGGGCGTACGGCTCCAGGAAAAGCCATCATAAAAGGAAGCACTGTGGCCACTGTTCAAAGTTATATTTTTAGAAAGGGAGTGCTAGGCAAAAACCTCGCAAAACGAGGTAGGAAGAGCTATTTTTGATCCCTTTATCACTAAAAGAATGCTATCTTGACCCGTGCTATTTTCTGGATGGCAGCTTTTGGGATATGTCAGTTTGAAACATCACAGTACACACGGGAAAAATGACCACGAGCCATAAAACTAAGCAGAGTGTAGAAGCATCAGGGAACAAAGCCGTGTTACTTCCTTTGCTTTTCATCGAAACCAATTAAATTTGAGTTTTTCCTTGCCTAGGCTGTGGTTCAGAGCTGGTCCTTTGCAGTGCCTGGTCTATTGCATGCCTGAATCGGCCGGTTCTACCAAAGGCAGAATTGGGCAATTTCATACCTTGAATAGAGACAAGTTTTCCAGGAGAGACCAGAAAATCTGACAGCAGCCATTTCCTAACTATTGATTAGAGACCACTGGCGTGTGATCCCATCTCAGTCCCGCTAATCCTACAACTCAAACTACGCCCACGGACGACAGGTTAGTGCAGAATTCAACTCCTCAGCAGCACACAGCTCCTGGCAGGGCTCCGGCTTTTAGAGGACGTCACCTGTGAAATCCAGCACATCGTTTGGACGTGAGATTGAGAAGCTCTGATCCGAATTTTAACCATGTAAGGCAATTTAAGCTAACGGACCTCCGCTGTGCTGCCCAGACCCGGCGCTCTCCCAACCCCAGCACACACCTCTGACTGCACAGTGATGCCCATCGTGTGCCCCCACCATCAACTCCAGTTTCAAACCACGTAAACTCGGCAGATCTATCTCTGTTATGAACGCTTGTTTCAATCCGGGGATATATTAGTGCTTTTGGTCTCATCCAAGGCCGTGCTGGGCATTCCCTGGGGTTGAGGAGCCATCTGAAGCATCAGGACACAGCCGTGGAATGGTCTTCAACTTCCAGTTCAAGCATGGACAGGGGTTTTGCCGGACAAGGATTCAATATCCTTGAATATATTTGTGGAAAATCCGTGACAGGAAGAGCTGTCACGGAGATGGAGGCGCAAACTCTCCCTTTCGCTCTCACCAAAGCACATGCCATGATCCCATATAACGGTAGAGAAATCTGCAACAATCTACAGCAGGATCTGAAACTTTCCTTGAATATTTTTCTATTATTAATCATAAGACTCCAGGCTAAGTCCTTCAGTGGAGTAATTCAGCATTCTGCTCCTTTGTGAATTCACACAAGCTGAAGGACCGGCCCTTTGAAACAAGGCAGGAGGTGGCCATGAAAGAGAACGTTGCACTACAGATGTTATAAAATCCATGTGCAATGCGGTGTTTTTTAAAAATGCAATGAAAAGGCCACTGAGAAATGTAGGCAAACCAGTAAATGTTTAGATTTTTGAAGTTAGTAAATGAGTGACGTGCACTTGTAGCTGTGAAATGGCTCTTGGTATTGACACTAAAGGTAACTTAGGTCTGTACAATGAATTGCAGCAAATACATCTGGGAAAGGGAAAGCAGCAACGAGCTCTACGATCTGTAGGAATTGGCTAGAAATTTTCAAGAAATTTTCATTCACTGGTAAATTGAATGCAAAAGCTGGTTTAGGAACTATGTTTTCAGGAATTTATTGTCTTCAAACACAACACAAAGAATTTCTGCGTGAAGACAATAATTCAAGTGTCTGGAAATATTTGGTTTAAGGTCCTGAGATATGAGCGCTGGCTGAATGGGAATGATGAAAAATGGGACGTGTTAGGAAAATATTATTGTGTTACAGTTCTGTCTTGAGAAAGTCCAGCTGAGGAATGAGGGTCCTAAAGCCTTTTTCAAGAAGCACCCAACACCACACAGGATTAGGCCCTTAGTGCAGAAATCAAAGTGGTTTCTTCTGCTGTTGTCACTACGCAAATATTATCAGGACATATCCTCAGCTGGACTGAAACATCCGTCCTTGGTCTCTTGACTCTTCTGGAACGAGACCAATTGCCACCAGCTAATTTCCTGGGCCATTGCTTGTTTCAGGTTTATGGTGACCAGATAAGGTTCTAGGACATCAGGGTCTTCAGGTGACAAAAATGAGTACAACTTCCTTGCCTTAGGGAGTCACATCAATTCACATTGTGGTGTGGAGCATTAAAAGTGGCCAAATTCTGATTTCCTTACTCTTTTTTCACTCTCACAAAATTCCTTCTGATGTTACTGTTTGCCCTCCTTGCACAGGTATCACTCAGACCTACTCAGGCTTAAATTGCTTTAAGCTTAAATCAGGCTTATATTAAAAACAGGCAGCCACCTACCAAGGAAAATGCTCTTTAAACTGATAAACAGTTTTTTAATTGTTCCAGCCAACTGTATTGTATTATTTGTCCATTTCATCCTACTGTAACATAAAAAACTCCACCCAAACCTCCCTTTTCTTCTATTCATCCAATTCTATATTTATTAAAAAGGAATGTTCAAGTTAATTCATTATCATTGGATGTATTTTAAACTCCTTTATCTGGAAACAATCAGGCTGTTTTGCAACTCCACCTTCTCTATTCTCTTTTTCTTTTTTTTTTTTAAGGAAGCTGCAGAGCTTGGTCTCATCCTCCTGTAGTATTTCTTTAATGCAGATTTGTCAATAGTGTAAAATTGAGATTAAAATCAATGCTGCTGCTTTTTGATTCTGTGGGGGTGCCTGTTCCTTCCCTTCTTCTGCTTCTAAGCCTGTGACATCAGGTTGCTGTTTGCTCCAGGGTAGCAAGGCTTGTTTCTTAAACTTTGAGGCAAAAAGTTCTCTATAAGCAGAAATATGAGCCTGCATTTCAAAATCTTCAGAGTGGGTATCGGGAGAAAAAGGGATTAGTTGATTACCAGAAATAAGGCAACACTTCAGAGTGATTTCCCTGACTCATTCTAACCTTCAGATCACCTTCAGGATAACGTACCAGGAGGACTGTCCACCTGCAGCTGCCTGTAGATCAGACACAAACATTGCAAGAATGGGTTTTAAATTAAAACAACATATTTTATTTCAGAAGTAATGCCCTTGTGAAGTAAATGCCTTTGTGAATGCAAACTTTTTCTCAGTTAAATATCCCGTTTCTTAAGGTCATCGATATGTCCTATGAAAATTACTGCATTCTATAAACGTTTGCATTGCTTGAATATGAAACAAGTCAAATGCTACCACTGCTGGATTAAAAAGCAACAATTTATTTTGCATACTGGCTGAATGGATTTAGAACAATCCATGCATTAAGGTATTTAATGAAAGGGAGTTCTATTACAAAGTTCATTATGTCCCTCCTTACTTGCTCTTCAACACCATCCACTTGTTTTCAAAAGATTAAAAGGATAATAAAAACTTTCAGCCACCTCTGTTAACCATATGTTTTCTTTTACAGTAAGTTTTCCATATGTATAAGAAGAAGATCTGTTCCCCCCTCCCAGTCTTTACTTCTCAGGGATAAAAGCAGTAATAAACAAGGCTGTAGCACATCTTCTTCCCTAAAAGGAAACAAAATGCTATGTCATAATAAACAGTAATTTTGTCTGGACTTCCAATTAAATCCAAAGGGATGCTTTTCACCTACGGAGAAAACTTTTAACAAAATGAATGGAACAGATTTAGAATCCATGATTGCTTCAGTTATAACAAACCTTTTCTCTGTGTTTATGATACAGAACTCCGGAGAGGTTAAGCAGCGGATCGAACTGCCTGTGTTTGCAAATACAACCCGGCAGATACCTCGGGTAATTCTGACTTCTCCGCTGACTGCAGTGCTGCAGTCCTATGACAGCATCATATTAATGAGCCAGCAGCGGTGCGAGGCTCCATGTGGTTGGCAAAGTTTAACCCTGGTCCCTCAGACTTCTCTCACTCGCCACAGTGAAGACGCAGCAGCAGCAACCCCAGAACCGTGCATGTCCCAGGTTGAAGGCAAGGAGGCAGTTTTTCAGAAGGATTTTGCCTGCTAGCAAGATCAGCTGCTTAAAAATTCACAGCTTGCTGAACACAGGCAGACCCTTTGAGCACCTTTCTGAAGGAGGAGTTAAAATCTCCCCCGCTCAGCATTCTCTGCTTTGCGATGGGAGCTGCAGCAGGGCTTTTTGGAGCACCAGCAGGCTTTTTGTTAGGTGGTGTGGTTTTTTCTTTTTTCTTTTTATTTTTCTTTGCAGCTCACTAATCAATTGCCCGTGTAGCTGTAAACCATCCAAGAGGAGTTCAAAGCCTGGAGGGTAGCTAGTGCCTGTGACACAACCCATTCAAAGCACATTGTACCACGAAAACGTATTTTTAAACGAGGTCTCAAAGAGAGTGAGCTCATTTCTAAAGAGCGCGCCCCGCGTTAGATGAAAATGGGAGGGTGTGAGGACAAGAGAGGGGAAGAAGAACCAAGACCAAGGATTTTGGATGCCGGGGGGAGGGGATCTCTCAAACTCTCGCTCT
>NW_009730346.1:0-636 GCF_000703405.1 Apaloderma vittatum
CAGGGCCGGCCCCGGGGAGCCTCCGGTGGTCGGTGCTTGGGAGCCTCCCGGCAATTTCAGAGCCTGCCTTCAGTATTTCTGTATTTTATTCCTCCCCGCCAAGGCTCTGGGAGGAGCCGTGGGGGCAAGCGGAGGCGCTGGGGGGCTGCGCTGGGCACCTCCGCCCGGCGTTCGTAGCGTTTTTTGGGGTGTTTCCCCCCTCTCGCGGAAGTTTCGGTGAGGAGGGCGGGAGGGTTCTCCGCGTTTCTGACTTCAGACCGGTCGGAATCGCCTCTTCCAGGCTTTGCTGACGAGCAGACCTGCAATGCCGGCAGCCTGGGCGAACCCCGCTCTCGGGTCGGGGTTTGCTGCTGCGGCAGCACCGCAATGGGGAGGTACCGTCCCGTACACGGACAAGTTTTACCCTAACTTGTGAATTTTGACGCGAGCTGGCAGCGTTTTCAGTTGTCTTGTACTTAGGTGGCGATCTGTGAAGTCTGTTTTTATCAGCCTAATTTCTTTTTTTTTTCTCCTCTCTCGGCAGTTAGTGAGCTCAGCCTGATTTACCGCTTGTATTTCTATAATAAGAGAGAACTTGAACATAATTAATAGACTCGAGGCGGGTGTTGCACTGAATGGCCAGTGGCTATATCACTG
>NW_009730346.1:653-26045 GCF_000703405.1 Apaloderma vittatum
CCAGTGGCTACCAAAGCTACTTGGGCAGAAGTGTGCTGGAGACAGCTCTGTGCGGGGCTGGGAACTCACAAATCACCAGCACAGGCTCGCCCCAGATGTTTACTAGTGGGTGAAAAGTGTGTGGAGTTACTAAAGAGTTGTCTTCATTCAGTGGGGTGCGTCCAAGTGTTTGATGCATTCTAACAGTAAAATGCTTGGGTATTTAGTTCTCTTGTAAGGAGCAGCACTTTTTCTGTCTTGAAAGTGTACAAACCGGGAGCAAGTGACAGGAGTGTTGTCGGGAGAAATAGATTCTTGATCGTTCTCATAATTTGGGGGGGAATCTTTCAAATCCAACCGCGGAGCATAACGTACTGGTGCACTTCTTTATCATCTGCTTTCATTGAAGTATTTGCATAGTATGTTAAAATGGTACAAACATTTGACCCTCCCTGGAAGGCAGTTAATGTTTCTGTGTTTGTTGTGGCCAAGGTACAGCTTTTGTTGGCGTAAGCTAAAATACCACGCGACGCAGTTGCCGTGAATTTAAGTGTAGCGGGGTGAGAAGAAGAAAAGAAAGAGCTTTAACTTTTCTTAGAGATTGCAGGCTGCCAGGAAAATCAAGATAAAATTTCTGCTTGTTTGTCCCGCCCTTTCTGCAAGGCGGAGATTTGCCACAAATCGCTTCACCACCCAAGTTGTCTTTAAACCCCAGAGAGGTGCGGCTGAGCGGGTGGCTGTTATTCCTTGGGAAAGGGATGGATGGAGGGGGACCATCAATCTGCAGCCCAGAGGGCAGCGGTGGGAGCCAGGGGAGAGGGATGGATGCACTGCACTGAGGTGAGAAATTTCAGATTTCCTGTGTAAATGATGGGGAAATCCCTTTATTCCCCCAGGGATGTAAGGGTAATACGTGCTGGGAAGAACACCAGCCTTCCATTTCCAGACTGGCTTAAAACTTAGAGTGGATCCCGGCAACTTCATTTCCTCACAGTGGAAGCAGAAGAGGCCACGTGTGTTTCTCACAAAAGAGGAGAGGGGTCCGAGTCTTCGCATCCGCAGCTCAGCTGATGGCAGCGAATGACTCTATCCTGGCGTGATCTCATTTTTTTGGCTGCTTTAACATGTATTATACTTCTCAGGGTGGGGCTGGGCGAAAGGGAAACGGGAATCATTGTGAGTGTATGAAAGCGCTGAGCTACCCTCAAGTTGTTTGCCAAGTCGCCTGCATGTTGTTTAATTTGAGCGATTTCATGCACGCAGCGTTGCAGGTTTGCTCTAAAAGGCAGAAACTGTGTCTGTAACCAGGAATAATACCACAGTCCATAAAACATAAGAAACATCTGTTACCGTGGCTTCAATTTGTTTCTCCCTCCTCAGAGTAACCAAGCTGACAGCTCACGCAGCCAGGTTTAATGTCCTGTGCTAAACCTTTGGTCCCGCGTCCCGTCGTGACTCGCAGAATCAATAAACCCAGCTCCTGCTCGGTGGGATGGGCTGCAGACCACTGGGGCGCCTGGGGCTCGTCCCTGACAGTGGACGACGGGGGATGAGGTTGGGGTTCTCGTAAGACTTGGGTCTGTCCTGCGGGGCGGTAGAGCTTCGAGTGCGAGAAGGAGGTCTGCACTGCCGTTGGGGTGTGTGTGTTGTGTTTTCCCTCCTGGCACCTTTTATCTTGCCTTAATCTATCCCAGGTTGAATACTGTAGGCAGCTGAAGCCGAGCCATCTCGGGCTTTGATGTGTGTTTATTGGCTCTAGCCTCTCATTCTCTTGCCTTTCTGACTTCTTTTTAAGTTTGGTTGCTCCCTTCCCTCCCCACCTCCCTGAAGAAAAAAGAATCGGAGCGGAGAGGAGTGAAAAGTGAATTAAGTGGCTTTGTGTTTTTTTTGTGAATGGGTTTTCTTGCTTTGCCCCTGCCTTCCTTGCTGCCTTCTGTAAGATCCCTTCATAATTAAAATGTTATGACTATCCTCATGGTAGCCCTTCACTTGTGGCAAGGATCCGAATTTGATGTCAATGCAAAAATACTAGTTTCTGGCACAAGGGCAGATAACATTTCATCAGCTAGTGCATACCCCCCCCCCCTTTTTTTTTGTGTGTGTTTTAAACCACAGTGCTAAGACCATATGGGCAGATAATGAGTTTAAGCTGATAAACAGCTTACAGATTTGCCCAAATAAAGGACTTTCTTCCTAGAAAACACGTTTTCCTTTAAAATAAATAATGCAGTTCCTGTGTTTTTATTTAATTATCTTGAGTCCTGCCTGTTCTCACCAGGCTGCAGGGAAACAGACACGACGGCTGTGGGAGCAGAAGCTACTGGATTTATGGGGCGACGGGGCTTAGATGAGGAAGGGCTTGAAAAGAGAAGTTCAGATGCTATAAAATTGAGGCTTAAGGTATCTAAATAAGCAGACGATGGTCCGAGTTGCATTCGGAGAGTTTTGTGACGTAGCCTGGAGTCCTTGACTCCAGGATGAGTCATTGCATGCAGTGGTAGTAGGTCCAAGGGCTGATTGGGAGCTGCAATTAAAACAGATGAGTATCTGTACTCCTTGCTGATACTGTGAGGCTGCCGAAACAGTCCTTGTTCGGGAATATTGTTGCAAGATAATCCCTACTTTTTGCCTTTTCGAGAGTTTTTCACTAATGCTGGTGTAATTTTTTGTAGTTTAGTTTTTTGTTTAGCTTGGACATTGATAAAACGGGAGGGAAAGATTTTGGATCCCTTTAAGTAGTTTTCTGAGGGGGGAAAAACACAAGTAGTACAGGGAGGGCTGGAAAGTAGCTTGCTTTTGGCAGTTGTGGTCGCTGGATTTCATTCTGAAATAGTGACTCAAAACCAAGTAGTGCATTTGTACGAGAGAGCAAGATGCATAGGAATGAGCTGTTTGGGGTCTGTGATTGCTCATTCCTTTTTAAGCTCTTTCTTAGGAGTTATCTGGTTTTCTTAATTTATTTTTCTCTTGGAGATGATTTAACTGAAAGCAGCAAATGAAAGAAGAAAAACGTTGTACAGGAAAAGCAGGCAACTCCATTCTTTCTCGTGATGCTTACTCCTTCTAAAACTTCCTTAGTGTTGTCTCCTCCCTCCCATCCCACCAGTTCTCAGCAACTGGGAAGATGACTAGTCTTTGATTGTATTTCGTATGAGGATATGTTCCAGATATCTAGAGCTTTGCTTTCTGATGGTCGCTGTTATCTCGATCTTGAACTGCGAAAGACTTATCCTGTCCCTTAATTCCCAAGGACTCGAGTCGATTCGTGCCCAGCAAATTGCTGACTTTCTCCACCTCTCCCCTGCAACCTCTTGCCTTGGAGCGTTTAGCAGCTGCTTTGCCGTTTGTCATTTCTGCACTGGCAAAAATCTGTCATGGGCTATTTCAGTATAAATTGTCTTGAGACTGAAAGAAGTGACTGAAGGAGGGTGGTGCACTCTTTTTTTTTCTTTTTTATGTTAACCACACCAGCTGCTAGACCAGTTTGTCGGTGCGTTTTGATTCATTTTTGCACTGATAAGCTTTGAAGAAACAGACACTGAAGTTGTTTTACTCTTGCAAATTGACCCCAAATGGGATTTGCTTTTGCATCTCTGCCACCTTCTGTCCTCTAGCAGTGGGCTCGAATGATTTCCATTTTCCCCAAATCCCTAAGCAGCATCGTCTAGTGCCTTCCAGGGTAGTGGAGCTGTGCTGGAGGTGTTGTCCTTTGTTCATCAGGCCTCGAGGCAGAGAGGTTTTGTATCCCAGTGAGTCGTATTTAAATGATTTTGCTCTGAATTGCTTCTGCAAGTGTCTTGGCACAGGGATGAAGGCTCACCTGGTGCGAATGCTTTGCGTTTGGTGGGCTGACATGTAGCAGATGACATTACATGACAATTGAGAGTGGTCAAGTGGTGTCAATTCACCAAATTCAGTTAAAAGAAAGCCAAACCCTGTGTCTTGTCATTGCCCTCAGAGGTGACAAAAGTGGGTTTTTGCCTGTTGGGGGTCTTGTTTCTGCACAGGATCCCTCCTGTCTGTGTAGTCTCACCAACAAGGGTTTGAATGATTGGGATGTCTCTCTGGGGGTTCTTGTCCTTTGGGGATTTTTATGGCCATTTACTATATATTTACTAAATAAAACCTGATCTATAAATGGAAGTTTCCAGCTACTTGAGAAATAAATAGAAAAGTTGCTCAGATTTTTTTAGGAGCTCAGATTTTTTTAGGCTGGTGTACCACTTCAGGAAGAAACAGAGCATGCTTCTGATGAAATAAACAGCCCACGTGCTTGATATTACTTGTTTCTGAAATTGCTAAAGGGATTGCGTGACTCTGTGAGTTACGGCTGAGATCTGAGTTTGCTGAGCTCAGCTGTTGACTGACCACATTTAGTTCATCCCTATTCCTACCCTCCTGCCTCCCTTGCTGATTTGGTGCAGGGCTGTGTTAGAGAGGGACTTTTCTGGGCTCTCTGTGATGCATGAGCATGATCTGCCCCAGTTAGTCTTCTGGAAGCAGTGCAACTGGTACCCTCTGCTCCTGATGTCTCTGATATTAGCAGCAGGACAAAATCTTAGAGTGGTTGTTGATCCCAGGGAAGTGGAACTGAACCAAGCCACTAATGTGAAAAGCCATGTAGTACAGCAGGGATAATAATAGCTCTTACATTATTTCACACTTCTCACTTGAGTCGTAAACAGCTTCAAGTGCATTTTGTGCCATCCCAGATGTCAGGAAAGCCAACAAAGCAGATGACCAGCATGAGGTGTGGGACCATGTGGTGACTTGTTGTGTGTCGGTGGCACAGCCTGGCAGGGGCTCAGGAGCAGCTTAGAGGGGCCCTGGCAGCCTCTTGGCTCGTGTAAGTCATGCACGATTACAGTCCTGGCTGTTTCTGCAGCTCTGTGCTTCTCCTGAGGCTCAGCACTGAAAGTGTAATGCTAGCAGCTTGGGTTTGGTTTTGTTTTTTTTTTTTCATGGCCCGATGCCCAGTTTGAAGAAGGGTGATTTTGGTCGTGTTGCTAGACATACGTATTTATGGCCCCGTTTCATCTGTTGGATTTAATCTGCTGGGATATTTTTAACATTATTGTGGAAACAGTCACTATATTTACTCCTCACAAAAAGCTCAGTATATGGCAGCCTATGAGGAGGCAGATTTAGAGTAATAAAGATCGCACTAACTGGTGGTGTCCACACTCCTGCAGGAAAAGAACGGTCTAAATGAACCGACTGGCAGTTTGCCTGTTCTTGAGACATGGAACCTCGCAGGGCACTGAACTGGAACACGCCACGCTGGGAAAGGAACGCGGGGGTTTGCTCTTGGCTCTCTTGATGGCACATCTTGTTTTCTTGGGGAGCGAAGAGAAACGGCTCTTCTTGCAAAGAGGGAGAGCTCCTGCCTCTACCAGGGCTGGTTTCTAAGCCTCGCTGAGAACACGTTTCTTATGGAATTCTCTGGGACCTGTGGGTGAACTTCTCAAATCCTGCTGCCAGGTAGAGAGCGATACTGACGTTCAGCCCTCCTGATAGTAATTGATGGGATTTGATAGCGATAACAATGTGGTGGGTCCACGACTGATGTGCATGAGAGATAGCTGAAAGCAATGGATTGAATGTCTCAGAATATTCTTAAAGAAGGGTAAACTTTGGACTGGATGTGTTTTTGAGCTGCTGTTAGTGCCAGAGGGGGTTCTTAGCATGAGGTGCTTATTTTGTGTTGATCAAGCTTTTGCTTCCAAGGGGAAATAGGGCTGAAGCACTGACATGTAGCAGGGATCTTCTGGGCTTGCACCAAGCTGTTTTTCAGAATATGGTGCAGGAAAAGCCGGGAGCTCCTTCTGGAAGTGGTCGAGGCACAAGGCTGGAAGCACCAATAATCTCTTTGACCTAAGTCTTGCTTTGGCAGCCTGAGAACAGACAATGTAATACCTTGCTGATGTGCTGAATGGCTCTGGGTTTGCTCTTTTGAAAAAAAGCCCTTCCAAACCGATGAAGACCTCGGTTTACAGTGATGCTTTGCTGATTAAAAAATGATTCTCCCCTTTTAAATGTTAAGGGAGACAACAGTCTGATGAGACTAAGAAAGAAGAGGGCTTCCCAGAGACTGGCTGGATTAAGAGAAGTTTTTTGTTTTGCATCCTCACTGTACTGAAAAGAGCAGAAAGTTTCATGCTTTGCACTTGCTTTTTTTTTTCCCCTCTTCGTTTTGTGATAGTGCGGAGGGCTTGGCAGGAGAAAAGACAGAGTTTCATTTAAAAACATCAATTTTCTTTGTTAATGCTGCTGCAGATAGTTCCAAGTTGCAGCTGGTGGTGGATTTCTTGTAGCGTTTCTGTAACGCGATGCTCCTTGGGAAGAGCTTTGAAGCTCAGCACAAGCCTTGGAGAGCAGCGGCTATTGGCCAGACCCTCACTCCCAAGTCCCATCACTGATTTTACCCCTCAGAACCGAGGGGTTGATGGAAAAGAAGAGGAATTTGCCGCTGCCGATGAAGTACCTGAGTGAGAATCATGCCTCATTCTGGCCTTTTACATGAGCTCTAACGGGATTTACTTTGCAAAGCATCTCTCCAGGGCTGGATTTTGCCCTGGTACCACAGGGTGCTGCAGTTGCATTTCCTTTTGTTGTTTTTCCCGTCCTGTCCTCCCCTCCCCACCGCCACCACCCACTTGCTGTTCGTGATCAAAGCTCCGTTCCTTAAAGATATGCCAATGCCTTGTAATAACACTCAGAAGATCCCCTATGGGGAACAGCTCTGATTAGACACTGAAGGATTCTTTAATTCTCTTCGTACTTCTCACTGTTAGGAACATCTTGCTGACAAAAAGTGTGGCTTTTTTCCCCTCGCTGTTACTACTTCTTCTGTGGCTCCCTCATCCCCAGATACGATGCCTATTCTTCATGCTCTCCCGCCGTCTTGTCTTACATAAACTTGGTTCCTTGGTTCTGGCTTTTATCTGCTGCAGCACTCGGTGAACGCTTAAAAATAATAAATATTAATAATAGGGCTCTTTGAACCAGCAGGTTCTTTGCTGCTTAAACTCACCTTTCCCCGCTGCTTATCCCCTATTAAAAGTTGCTATAATCTGCAGATTGGAGCTGTAATAACTTCTGCAGGGGTGGCTGGGTGTGTGACAAGCATAGGATTATAGCTCCAGGTGGGGAAGCGGCAGCAGAAGCTGAGATCCTCAAAGGCATGAAGATGTTGTTTCCATCGAAATATATTCTTAGCAATAAAGGAAGAGAAGCCAAAGAATTTCGAGTAGGAATGCAGCTGTTTATCTAAATAGCCCTTCCTACATAGGTTTCCACAGAGTGTCAGTGACCTATATAGGATAATCCTGTATTGCACACAAAATCCTGTGTGTAGAACACAGCATTTCAGGTGGCTGTGCTTTTGGAGGTGCTTTCAAGCCGATTCATAGGAAGTGTCTTAAATCAGCAAGAGAGCCTGTGAGATACATCTGCGATATTACGGAATGCTTAAGCCCCTCCGCAGACAGGCTTACCTCTCCTTAGAGCTAAAGAACAAAAAGGTGCCGTCTGCCCCGGTGCGTGAAGTTGTCTACGTAACGTATGGGGCAGGCTCCAAAGCTTTCACTGCAACACGTATGCACACGCTCTTTTGGATGTGAGCATTTTCCACGGTTTCAGACCACGTGGACTGTGGAACGAATGAAGTAATGAGGATTGGAGTGGGTGAAGTTTTCCCACTGCACCCCTTTTCCCCCTTTTAGCAGTACAAGCTACTGGTTTAGGAGGGGAGGAGAGAATCCCAAGGTGTCAGGGAAAGCTTCAGGAAACCTTACTTGTTTTTTTCTATGCAGTTTTGGCTTGGCCCTGCTTAGGGCAGGCGAGCTGTTCTGAGGCAGAAGCTCTGTTGGGTAGGTTGCTTCCAGGCTTGTGTCTTCAGCAGAAACCACACAAGTTACTCCTTGAGGCTAGGACTGGCTGGGAGCTTTTCAAGGAAACAATTTGCCTGCAGAAAATGCTGATTTATTGAAACCAGTACTGTTTTGTGGGAAAGGGTTGGTCTCCGCTCAGTTCTCCTGGGATGAATTTCTTGCGTCTGGGATAGAATTTCTTAGTCAAAACAGGGATGCGGGTTAGGGGCCAAGTGGTTCGGGTTTTTCACCTATGCTGTCACCAGTCCAAAATGGGATTCTGAAAGCAGGTGTCCTACGTGCCAGAAATGCAAGTCGTAACCGCAGGACTGCTGTTCTAGAGCACGTGGGTGGTTTTTCCAAACCTTCCTCCCTATGTGAAGCGAAAAAGTACTTGGAAGTCTCAAAAAATGTGGTGGGATGAGAAACTTCAGTTCCCATCCACGTGTCTCCCGTGGTGGCTTTCCTCACTGGCGCTGCAGTTTTGTGTCTCCCCTGGATGTTCTTTTCATAGAGCAAAGAATCTCTGGAGACTTTGGCAAGATAATCAGCGTGTCAGTTGCAGGAGGAGAGAGACTGACCCTGAAGCACCAGTGGTGTATTTTGGCAGGGTCAAGGCTCTACGAGGCTATAGAGCTCCTAAAGCCCTGCTTTCACTGAGGAATGTTATTAGAAAAGCACCTTAGGCAGCCAAGGCAAATACAACTATGTATGTTTGTGCTCAGGCAGGGTCCCTTCTCCTGAAGTGACGCTTCCTCTGTTGTAAAAGGCAGGATTGCAAAATTGAGGTGATGCACACTCCAGTTCTGATCGTACGAGAGCGCCGCTTTTTCCCCTCTCTGCTTTTAAAGAAAAAGTCAGGAGGGAAACACTGGAGTTTGAAGATTTCTCTTTGCCTGGGCAATGATGAAACGTGCCTCTTTAAGGCAAAACATTGCGGGCCCTTGCTGTGTGTTTGAGATTTAAATAACAGGAGTTTCCTGTTTGCGAGAAGCCAAGCGCGTCCTCAGATGGTCTCTCCTAACCCGTTTTAAGAAGATTTGTGTTCATCTTGGGGTAGGTGAGGAGTCTGAGCTTGCCTGCTCGGTTCCACCCTTCCTTCTCCTTCAAGTTGAAGTAGGAGGCGTAAAGAGTGTGAGTTGCAGTCAGAAGCCCGGGGCAGCAGAAGACCTGAGTTAGTGGATACCAGAAGCAAGACCTCCTTACAGCTCCGTTGGGTGCAACGTGGAGGAATCCACAGCGTGGTTGGTTCTGGAAATGCTGATGTCAAATGCGATGTCAGAGCACTCCTGTGAGAATAGCTCCCATGTGCCTGCAGACCCCAGGGATGGAGTATTTGAAAGGACAAATAAAAACACCCTGACCCTTGATTTTTGTCTGCTTTTTTTTCTTGGTTAGTAAAAAGGCAATGCTTATTTTCAAATATAAAGATGACAATAATACCTGAATACGCTTTCATCAAAAAAAAAAATTACCTAAGAAAAGAAAATACCTTAAATTAATCAAGTCTAATTCTTTTATCTTTGACTGAAATATCAGCAGATTTCTACCTTTCGCTTCTTCTGGTGGTGGTCATTAAAGGAGCCTCTGAAAGGCTGGTTGCTAAGGTTCCTTAGATCCCCAGGAGGATGAAGGTAAGCTGCTGCTTTTTTTTCATTAGACTGTGCTGTTGATGATAGCTGGCATTTGGGAATTCTATGAGACTTTTTTAAAGACTAAAGCCATGAAAGCCAGTTTGCGTCTTCTAATCAGTGGATGACCAGACTTTACATCTGTTTCATGTCCATGTTCTGCACAGTTAAGTACATTTAAATTATTGAGAAAAGCAAGCTGTTGATCTAAGGCTTCACTCTTCTTCTTCTGAATCAGGGATTGAGAACTGAAAAAAAAAAAAAAAAACAAGTTACTGTGAAAATAGTTCCAGTAAGTCGAGAGCTTAGTGGTGTGGTTGAGGTACACTGCAGGTTTGTCCTGTTGAAATAAGGACAGGCTGCACAAGCCCCGAAGGAGCTGTGTGATGGGTCTGTTTCCCGTAGCATCCCACCAGATTACACTGGCAGAGTGGCCTTAAACGCGGAGCTGCAATCTTCTTTGATTCTGTGTGAAGTGGGACCAAAGATTGATTTTTTTAAATGGAATATGATTAAATACAGACGCATCTGAGCCTAGCTGCCTTGCAGCTTTGTAAGCAGCTCTGCACGGACAAGATCTGTCACTTCCTTCCCCTTTCCTGTTTTACTGTCCCTGAGCTTTTTTCCCTTGTGATGAATTCTGCCTGGTAAAGGAAGGATTGGGTGTTCAGCAAGGAGGTGGTGAAAACAGAGGCAGCTGGTAAAACGGATGATCAGGTAGTTCTCCCACCCTTCCAATAACTGTAAATGCCTTCAAAAGAGATTTCACATTGCTCGTGGCATTTGTTAGTGCATGTGTACTCCTGGATGTAAATCGGGTGTTGACTGGTGGGTAACGCAGGGATGCAGCATCCCTGGGCAGGCAACTGAGTTCATAGAATCATAGAAACTTATAATGGGCTGGAAAATAAAAGATCTTGCTTTTAAGGAAGGACTGGAGTCACACTTTCTTGCTTTCTAGCACCTATCCAAATTTTTTTTTCTAGACAATTTAAAAAATAGGAAGGGAATGTTACCTGTATCACAGGCAGGTTTTTTCCAAATAAATAAATGGCTTGCTTTGCTGTTCGCTTGGAGCTGGGTGTCCCTTAGAGCTCAGTGATCTGTTGTTAAGGCCTTCTTTTGTTCATTGTGCTTTTACTAAACCTGGACAAATCATCTTTTGCTCTGTAACTGAAGCTCTGTGGAGGGACAGGGAGGAGGAAAGAATTGTTTGGTTGTTTGTTTTGTGTTTTTTTTTCTTGTAGAAAAAAAGAAACAAAAGATCTTTTGAAGTTTTGAAAGGACTTGTGGTGGGGAGAGGATTCTTACCTCAGCCAGAATAGCCAATATTTTGTGGTTTGGGATATGCACTAGAGACTACAGGTCAGCCCAGGGGTCTGAATGTCTTTTTCCACATCGTACTTCAGAGCCTTCAGTGCTGCTCTTGCTGCCTTTTGAATCCCAGCTTTTGACCTGTTAAACTTTCTCAGAAGTGTGCACGGGTTTATAACAAGCATTTTCCTTTGGGTAGACTGGCTGTTCCAGGCTGCTGACCCCCCCCGAAAAGTGTTTGCGGAGAGGGTGGAGTCAGCCCCAGAAGTCCTTAAGAAGTTATTACCTCCTTGAGCCTACATGTAGTGGTCCCTGAGGAGCGATGTGGTTCTGAAACCTTTCCCAATTTTCCCAGCAGTGATCCTGATAAAGCCAGGATGGGAGATGTCTGCTTTCTGCACACTGAGGCACCCCTGGCTGCTTCCTTGAGAAAGAGATTGGAATTGTTAAAAAGGCACATGGTGGGGAAAAAAAAAACCAAAACAACCCAAAAACCACAATACCAAAACTCCACAAACCCCAAACTTCTTCCCAAGCCCAGGTGTGGAGCTGCTCACTATGAACGCCGATCGTGTGGGTCGAAATCACGGCTTTGTTCTTGAGATCGTGGTAAGCGTCGAAAAGAATTCAGCCTTGATCTTGACGAGAGCTCAAGTGCCCAAGCTTGCGTTGAATCGGGGTCAAGCTTTTTAATCTACTCAGTCTTCAGAGAGCACCTTCCGCGGCGGATGGAATCAATGAGGGCTGTGTGTGCTCAGCGTTTTGAGAGGAAAAACCACGTGTGCGTGGGTCGCGAGCTGTCGGGTGCCAAAGCCAGGGTCTCTAGAGGGGGTTGCAGCATCTAAGATGATGTCCCTATAGCTGTTGCTTAATTAAGCCCCAGACACTTTACATGCCTTCTGTTGAAGTTTAGGGCTGTGGTTTTCTGAAGCATATTTGAGACTTCTAGCCTGGCAACTCCTTGGAGCTTTCTGTTAAGGAGAGGAAAACCACTTGGTTGCCTGAAGCTAGGGTGGAAATGCTAGACTTGAAGGATTATCCCGATGCAATGAATTTTAAAAGACCTTTTTGCTATACTTTTGTGGGGAAAGCTGTCAAAATGCTAATGGTTCTGATGTCTCTTTTAACCCTTTCAACATATGGAGCTGTGAGAGGGGAGGTGAGAATGGTGTCACTCAACTGCAAAAGGACAGGCTGGTCAGAAATTAACTTTTAGGCAGCTTTGCATCTGTTAGCCCCAACTTCTCTTAGTGATAAGCAGCAAGGATGCACCCATCATTTGGACAGAGCAATTCTGTGTGCTCAGTTGAGTCTGTCGGCAGGTGTGATGTAGGTGCTGCAACCAGCATAGGATCGGAGACTCTGTTAACGTTCTGCTCTGGAGCCAAGTAAACACTTGGATAGGTGGTGACATAAATAACTGAAATTGTGAGTGTTATTAAACCCACAAGACTCAGTCATTCCAGTAGCTGTTGCTAAAATATCTTAGAGCAATAGGTCTGTCTGTGCTTATCTTTTTAATCAGGGCTAGCCAGGCAATTTCAGCCCCCAGGAGAGCCCCAGTCACCGAGCTGCAGGGTTATTTCTGCCACTGAGGTTGTGGCTTTCAGGTTTCAATGTTTTGTTGGTTGGGGTTTTTTTAAGGCGTATTTACTGTTAAATATTAGCTGCCAGCTTATTTCATATGTTCACAGACAGGATTGCTGCAGACATCTGTTGGGGTTGGGGCTGGGAGAACATGAGGCAAAGCAAGGTAAAGGGGCTGGAGAGCAGGGAGGGACTGGGGAATGGGCTTTTCCTTCCTCATTCTGTGTGAGGTATTGCTTTGCTTGGGGCAGCCTAAACTGGATTGGGTAGGGCACTGGGAAAATCAGCTTTAGGGAAAACAGTTTTGGCTTGGATCGTTCTAAATGATATGAAGATGTGGCTGGTGTTAGTGCACTGAGCATTGGGGTTCTGTGACATCCATCATGTGTATTGGCCATGAGTTCCTCTGCGGCTTTTGGCAAATTTATTATTTCGAGACACTGTATATGTATTTATATATATTTGGGAGATGGAACAGATATTCTCTGCCCCTCCTTGTGTTGTCCCAGCCTGGAAAGTTACAGTCTGCTTGTCAATCTCATGCATACTTAAAGGCTATTTTCAGTGGACTCTTCACTCTGCAATTCTTATATTTCTCAATGTGTGGCTTTAGGTATTGCAAGCACTACCTTTCCATAGGAAATGGTTCCCCCCAAAATGTTTGTGATCACTGGAAACAAATCTCATTACCTTTTCCTAACTTACTGTCGCATGAAGTGTATCTTGCTTGATCTTGAAAACTTATCTGTATGCACAAATGGATGTCTCCTCTTGTGTCCGTAGTTGTTTTGCAGACAGAAATCTTGCACTGTGCAACTGCTTTGTGGTCTAGTTTGGTTTTGTGTGTGTGTAAAGAGCTGCATTCTTCCACCATGACCCCTTCTTCCATGCTCAGAGATAAAGGTATTGGCAGTGGGGAGAAGTAGGATTTACAAAAGAATGTGCATACGTGACATAGGAGCCTCACTTCTGTGGTTAAGTCTGCCGTTTATCTCTGCTGATTAAATACTCAACACAAACCAAAATCCTCTACCATTTCTGAAGAAACATCTGGAGCTGGGCTGTCAGGATGAGCCAGTGAAGCAGGCTGCTGGGCTGGTCGAGGGGTGGTGGATGCGCAGCCATGGGTGTTTGCTGGAAGGGTATGGGTGATCCTTTTTGGTAGAAAGCAGCGCAGGCATTCATTTCATTTAGGGTTGCCGTGGGAGAGTAATTCTTGTGCAGAACAGAAGAGGAATCTGTGGCTTTTAAAATTATTTTTTAAATAGCCTGCATAATTAAAAAGCCCCGATTCTCCTTTCTGTTGACCGAGTGAGGGAAGAAGGGGCACTGGAAGGCTAGTTGTCGGAAACCACTCTCTGAAGCTTGCAAGTTGCCATCCCACAGCACTTGACCTTGTTTGCATGTGTTAGTTAGAAGGGTCGTAGGAGACCCAGCCCACGATGGTAAACAGGGAAATTTCCCTGTTTGCTTGAACTGGACATATCTGTGCTCTCCTATCAGAAAAATACCAGAGTTATGCTCTGAGAGATTTTGGTCTCCTTTGTAGCAGTAATTGGTTCCACCTAGAAGCTTCGTATTTGCAGATTCCCAAGTCTGAAGACACCTTTCCTAGGGATACACACAAGCAGAACGGGCAGGACACCTTCTGGGACAAGGGGGAGTGTTTGGTTCAAATATCAACTTGAAGTTAGGCAAAAAAATGTATACAAACCAGCCTGTGGTATTCCAGAAGTTGAATTACCAGCTGTTGGATGCGCTGTGGTCGCTGTCGCTGTGTGTGGTCTTAGCCCGTGGTGTATGAAAGGTAATGCAATTTAGCTGAGCTCTGTCACTGCAAAATTGAGTTACCTCACCTGCAGGGGATGAGCTGCCACAGCTGAGCTGATGGCCAGCCCACTGCTGCTCCGGGGTACCACAACTTTATTGGTACCTCCACCCGAGCATCCTGCTGACCAAGCAATAGGTCACATCCAGCTGCAAGGACATCTAGTTGTGCCTCCTATTAGAGAATTGTCCCTGAACCTTAAAACATTTTCATTTTGGGGAGTTCAGGCTGCTGAGTTTGGGGCTGATGGAAGTAGAGGTTTTCAGCAATTATTGCACCTGCTTAAAAAAGCAATTTGCCTTTTCCAACAGATGTTGAGTCCCTTGCCAGTAGGGAGGTCCTCATGCCTGTAACAGGCGCTGGTGCCAAACACATTTTAGTTCTCTTGGGAATGCGTTTCCCGAAAGGTTCCTTTCATCTGCAGTGAATTCTTGTGCATTTAAACACAGGAAACGTCACTGGTTTTGGTGGTTTTTTCCCCAGATATCTGTGAGAACTTTTTCTTAACTGAATTATAATTGTCCCATTTGGTAGCAGACCAAGCAGCACTCTGTCCTCATCTTCAGTTGCTTAGATACCTTTGCTTAGACATGCCAGGAGGTACTGAGTGACCTGGTCTTGCCCTCGGACAACTCAGCAAGCCTTGGCAGCCTGGAGCTGTGCCCGATTTGGCTGCCATAAGGGGGTTTGAAAGGAAATTGCTGTAAAATGATGTTGGAAAGGACATGGGAGCTGAGGTGCCACCCTCTGCGTTTACAATAGAAAGAGCTAGCTGTTAGCAAAAGCTTTTGGAGCACAACGTGAGGAGAGCCAGACTGGCAGGAGGTGCCGGGGATTGTCCTCTGAGCGATCTGGTCCCGGTGATGGGACACTGGCAGCACCACTGCAGCGTGATGGGGTCAGGGGCATAGATGCTTCTGTGTCCTTGCGATTTGGCTATGCATCCTGTTTTCTTCCAGGAAGTCTCCTGTTGTTGGCTCCTAAAAGCTTTTAGACTGGAAATGATCCCATTCCCATAATCTCCCAGCAGTCATTTCGGTTTGGCACACCCTTTTCCCCAGCTCCGTTTTTTTTCCTTTACTTGGATTTTCTGGAAAGCATGGTCAGAATGTATTTCTTAAACATACATGAGATTTAGCATCTGTTGTTTGTGACACAGATCATTGCACAGGGAAGAATGCATGTGCAAGTTCATGCACAGCCAGCTTTGGCTGCACAATAAAGATGTGGTTAAATGGGAATTAGGATTAATACTGGATTTAAGGTGCTCATAGTTGGCTGGTAATAACCTAATCTTCTCAAAGGCTGCAGGCAGGCTGGCAGCATTCAGCTCAAGGCCCTTGTTGTTTGCAAAACCTGAAAGAAATTGAATTTTGATACGAAGAGGGCTTTACTCGGAGCCTTTCAAGATAGTATAGGCTCTTCCCATCCCTATCTCAAATGCAGCCTTTTAATTTCTTTAATGTATGACAGTCACCTAGGCTTATAGGTCTGATGGGCATTTGACAGTAATATTTTTCATTTCCTTTTTTAAGAGCTTAGGAATTCTGATTGATTTTGGAAGCATATAAATTGCTTTCCGAAAGTGGATGTACCAAACCCTCTGTACAGGCAGTGAGATGTGTCCGTGCAGGGCAGCAGTTTAAAGTGGTTTTGTGCTAAATGTCGTCTGGGTAGGAAGGCTCGAGAGGCCACAGAAGCACGGGAGCTCCTCGGTGTGATGTGGTTGGTTCAGTCCAGCCAGGTTTGATTGTTGCTGTGGCAGAGATGACTGGTGAGAAACATGTGGGTGGGTCTGTGCAGGTCATAAAATGAACCGCTGCATCTGACATTACAGCCCGTGTTGGAAGGCAGCGTGTTTTAAGAGGAATTGTTCTTACTTCTCCTGTTTGCTCTGTCTGCAATGCAATTCTGTGCATGCCTGGTCTCTAATGAAAGTCAGGCATTTGGTTGTCTAAATCGCGTGTATCTTCAATTACATCTCGTTTAAGGCAGAGTTTATGCAGGTTAGGCCTGCAATTTCTCAAACAGGACAGAGGTGTAAAGTTCACCTCTGTATCTGCTCTCGATGCCCTGCTTCCAGCCTTCTTTTGGGCAGCAGTTTTGAGAGCCGTGCTTAGCAAAAGACTTTTCTATCTGCATCTCTGCTGCCGGTAGCCTAGCTGCGTGTCCTTTGTTTGAAAGGAACAGCCCACCCCGGGGACAGGTCTCCTTTGCAGAGGGTGTCAGAGGTCTCTCTAGGACAATATTTGTGCCACTGTCCATCAAAGTCTCTGAGCCACCGAGGCCGGAAGGAGCAGAGGCATAGAGCTGGGATTTGAGTGCAAAGCTGGTCCTGATGCTGCTGATACAATTCGGCGTCCATGTGGCCAAAAAGAAAATGACTCTTCTACTTTTATCTAGACCTCAGTCCACTCTATCAATTTGTGTTTTTTTTCATGAGTCTACCTATTCAGCCCTCATCTCGATGGATTTCTTTTGATGGCTTTTGTGCTGCTTTTGCCTTGTCCCTCCTTGCCTTAAGGTTGCCTTTCCTCTCACCGTCACCTTGTGTGGAACCTGTTATCAAATAATGCTGTTAATCTTCTTAGATAATCTTTAAAACGCTTATCATCAAGCAGGGCATTTTGTCTGAGGAATGAGGTTTCCTTGCATACCTTAAATCACCTGACTCTCGGAGTGTGATATTAAAGAATGCACTGAAGTTTTGCCTTCCCAAGGCTCAGGTCCCACATGATGACTTGATTAAGATTTGAAAGAGAGTGACTTGGTTTAATTTATTGTTGTAAATGTCTCTGCCCCTGTTTTTCTTGGATAATAAGAAAGTACTGGAATCCAGATCTCTGTGGGGGCTTACAAGCCCCTTAAAGCACAAGTTTCTTGAAGGCAGGTTAATGGGGAAGGTTCTGGTTGTAGTCTGTGTTTTGGTTTTAAAACCTGTGTGAGACAGACAAATCTTTGCTCTTTCAGTTCCGTTTCTCCTTCTCTTCCACAGAGATTAATGGTAAGGAAAAACAGACAGAGAGGGAACCCAGATGAGTGCAGCACCTGGCAGCAAAGGTTCACAGAGACACACATGAGGTTTGGTTTTGTTAGCAAAAAAAATCCAGCTTTCACTGACCCTGCAAGATGCAGCCATTCATGTAAGTGCCCTGTGAGCACCTTAAAACTGTGACTTTGTTCAGTACCAGGGCTGGTTGAAGGGTTTGGTCTGTGTCTCATGTGTGGTGGGAGGTGACCAAGATGCTTAGGACCTGGTGATGCAGTGAGGCAGTGCCAAGCTGGTGAGACCTGGGTGGGATGAAGCTCAGGGGTTTCTATGCCTGTAAAAATCCAGGAGAGCATGCACTGCTGCTGTTGCTCACTGTTCTAGCCTCTAGCCAGCAGACAGGGAGCTACCAAACCCCTCTGAGCAGAATTAGGGGCGAAGGGGGGTGTCTGTGTAACTTCAGCTTGCAGCTGTGGTACAGGTAACTTGGATAAGAACGAACACGGTGTTTACAAACAAAAGAAACAATAACCAATCCAAATGAAAACCAACAGCAGTTAACACCAAAACTGCATTGCGCATCAGCAGGATGTGTTTGCCCCAAATGTGAGACTCCAGAGGACTCGGGTTCTCATGCCGGCTGGTTTGAGCCATGCCAGTGCTAGGTTAAGTGCTCCCTGAAGCCCAGGAATTTTCAATGGTTCGTTTGGCCAAAAAAGCAACTGTGCTGTGTCACTTCTGTAGTTGCCGGCAGAGATGTACGGGTGTGCGTAAGCTGCTCTCTCGCTCATAGTACCTTAGGGGGCCCGGGGTGAAGGAAGATGGGTCTTAGGAATGCTCTCTGGCAATTTCTGATTCTTTGTTCAGCCTAATCAACTCGGCCGAGACTGATCGAAGCCCTTCACCAGCACTTGAAGCTGCACCTCAAAGCTAGCTGTGCTCAGAGCGGATTGAACTGGCAACACTGTCCTTTGTCAAAGCGTTCATGGTTCTGCCCCGTGGAAGGCCAAGCCGATGCCACCACAGTGTCACCCTCGAGCAGCCTTTGCCTTGCAAACGTTTCCTGACTGTGGCCCTGGCCAGCTCTGTGTTTCGGCGCGGATGGATGCCGCGGGATGCTCTTGCGTTCTTGCACCATTTATCCCACCCCACCCTGTCCCCTCCTCCCTGCAAGCTCAGCTGCCGCTGTATCGCTCCTGATAAGCGGGTGCGTGATCGCAGGCAGAGCCATCAGCCAGAACCGAAGGCAAGGCGGGAGTCCCACGTGCATAGTTTGGGGGCAGCTCGGTTTCTTTCCCGATAAGCCCGTGCCTCTCGCACACTCCTTTTAAAGCCGTAATCATAATCCTCTTTGCAGCCGGCGCTGCTATCCCCACAGGAAGCATTAGCAATATCACAAAGTGCGGAGACTTCATTGTTCCCCCCCTCATCTTGCAAAGGGAGCTGAGACAAGACAGGGGAAACTTTAACCTGTTCTGTGCCTCGGTGGTAAATAATGAGTTTCTTACCGAGTGGGAGAGCAGGGGGAGCCTCTTAGTTGCGATAAAGTAAGCATGAAGCTCATGGGCTTATCTTGCCCTGCGGAATTCAGGAAAGGACGTGTCCTTGATTTCGCCTGGCTCGAGTTTTGTGTTTTGGGAGAAATAAGTCTGTTAGAGCTGCCCTCGGCTGCAGCTCGGCCTTTGTTGAAGGACCTCGAACAAAAGGCTTAATAACGTGCAAATTTGGGTGGGTGGGATACGGGGAAGGTTAATAGGGCAGGCTGAACAGAGGAGGAGCTGAGCCTGGGAGAGGAGGAGAGGAATGCCAGGGACATGGCAGCAAGCAGAGGGAAGTAAACCAGGGGAGGAAAGCAGCCGCTTTTTGCCATGTTAAAGATTTTGGGGTAAGTGCAAACGGTGTCCGCTGAAATAGCGTTATTTCCAGCCGGGAGAGGGCAGGGCACAACGCAGGGTCTAGGGTAAGCGCTGCCCACACCCCACCGCCCATGACGCAGGGGGACGCGCTGGCGAGCAGGGGGTTCGCTTTGGGTCGCTGCTTTTGTGCTCGCAAAACTTCTCTTGGCAAGCTGCCGGCCGTAGAATCTTACTTGCCACGCTTGGTGCTGCAGCCCTGCCACGCTCCCCTCCGAAAAGGAGAAGCCAAAGAGGGTCTGAGCTGGGGAGGGGGGCACAGATCCCCAGTGGGAGTTGCACAGGTCAGCTCGCATGTGTGCCATTGCTGTGGAAGTACTTTGACCAAAAGCCTCTCAAAAATAGCAGGAGATAAGGATCTGGAGAATTTGCTTTTTATTTCTCTCAAGAGTCTCTGGAGACTTCGTCTTTTAAGGCAAGAAATGTAGCTTTCAAGGTCGAGCCTTTTTTTTTGTGTGTGTGTCTTTTTTTCCCCCACTGCTTTTTCTTCAGACTTCAAAGGCAGTCAGCTGAGAGCTTCTGAGGAATGTTACATCTGGTCAGAGTAAAAGTGGAAGGCACTTTTTCCTCTTCCAAAGTGTCTGAAATTTGTACACAAATTCTCTTGAAGTAAACAAGGCACAGCCTTGGCAGGGATGGGTGGTGTGCACTAGCGATGGGTGGACAGCCAGCAAGAAGAAGTAGTTTTCTGATGAAGCATTTGGTTGGAACACAAGTTTTATTTTCCCGATGTCTCCACAGAACACAGTCTTATGTTCATACCTTTAAATAAAATTGCTTCGGAAATTGAAACGGAGCCTAATTTAACACCGCTATGCCCTGAAACGGGCAGGAATTTATTGCTGATTTATTGCTGGTGCAAGGACATTTGGAAATCCTCTCCGTGGCAGGACTTAGGGACCTGGTCAGGTCTCCCTGCGCATAACGTCGCATCTCCCCCGGGTGGATCTGAATCACGGGTGGTTTTCACACCGATTATTTCCCCCTCGCGTTCGAATGGGACTGGGAGGGGGGTTGTTTATCCCCTTTCCCTGGTGCCGCTGAAGCTTGCGCTGGAGCTGGTTTTTCCTCCGCACGCTTCCCATAAGGAGTGTGAGATTTGTGATTCAGCGTGTGGCTTTGTCACATGCCTACCCAGGCTGAAGACGATAGGAATCTCGCTGCTGCCTCGCTTCGGGTTGCGCAAGTATGTTTTGTGGGTTTTTCTTTTCAGCTTAGGCTTCTTAGATGAAGAAGAGCAATATTTAAGCTCCTGAGTAAATAAGCAGAGAACCCTGGCTTCATCTTGACTAATCTGTTTAACCTTCATCAGCCCAAATATTTATTCTAGGCACTGAATATCCAGACGGTGTAATTCTGATGCTAAAATTCGTGTGCCGAGAATGCTGTAGATTGACTAATCCTGCAGAATTCCAGAAATCCTTGTCTGTATAAGTAAACTTCCTATATGAAGGATTACAACTCGATAAATGCAGTGAATTCAGAGCAGCAAAGCGGAAATCTAGCAGTTGGCCCTTTTCTTGTGCTGCTTATGTATTTTTATAAGGATATTCGTCTTAAATCTAAATTGATGTGTAAAGAAAACTGCAAATACTGATGCACGATGCTGTCATGTACTGCAGGAAGAAAGTTTGTCTCCTGCCTTTTTTTGCTAGCAATTTCATCCATTTTCAAGTTGCCATCAGCTTGTTTTACCCACACTTTTGGAATTGTTCTCTTGGGGCGTGACATTTCTGGTGAATCTGTGTTTTGTCGGTCTTTGTCTCCTTCTTGCAACTGGGCAAAGCAAGGAATTCATGAAACTCCTGTGCTGGAGATGCATCCACCAGCAGTAAAGTTGGCATCTCAAGTCTGGTCTGTCCTGGCTGTTGCCAGGAATACTTAAAAGCCCCCACTGTAAACTTGCTGGTACCTGTCTGGTTCTATGTTAATTCTCCTGTCTTTGTGGGATTGAGGTGCAGGCTGGTCTGGGATCCTTATCTTGGAGAAGTTCTGTTAATAGCCCTTGATGTTGTTGTTCCAGAGGTGTGAAGGCTGTGAACGCCCAGGGGAGAGGAGTTAGTTTGGCTGCCCTAAAGGGATAACTGAAAAGAATGGAGTCAAGGCAGAAAAGTGAAGTTAAAACTGTTGGAGGAGGACTGCCCAACAGTGTTGTTCCTGAGGTTGGTGGAAAGCTAATGTGTGCTTCGCTGGCTAAGAACTCTGAGAGTAGACTGCAGAAATGAAACGGTGGGATGGGCAGCAGGATGGAGTTGTTCCCAGCAAGAATGGAGGGTCCCGGCCAATCTTACTCACTGCTTTTTGCTTAGAAGATTCGGTGTAACAGTAGAAAACTAGAAGGAAGAAATTGCTTCGCTGCTGCATTGTCAGGAAGATGTCTCTGTTGCTCATGGGCACTTGGTCCTAACATAAGTATCCCTGCTTGAAGGGGTCTAGGAGGGGAAGAATTGCACCTCGCTGCACTTGCCAGTATTTCTCTGCAGGGAAATCCTTTCTCTGTCCCATGATGGGTTAGTCAGCCCTTTTAACACCATCTGAGGAAGAATCACTGCAGCTAGGCTGCTAATCTCATTTCTGCCCTCAGATAAGACTATCAGAGTAATTGTCTGTTTGCTCCCCCTCCTGAGTCTAATCAGAGTGGATTGTGCCAGTACCTCCTGGGGCAGAGGAACTCTTTGACTGATTGCCCTCAAAAGAAAGAAAAAATCCTCAGCACATATTTAACGTAAACTTTGAGTTTTGTTAGATGCTCATGGGAAAATTGGCTGGAAACAACTCGCTCGCACATATTTCCATATTTCTCTGTAATGTGTTTGTTCTGGTTGAAAACCTAAACTCGGGCAGGCAAGTTCATGTAGTGCATGCCCGGGGTGAGGCATTCAAAAGCCAGTGCTGTGCACCAGTGGAACTGGTACTTTCCCAAGCCCTAGGACAGAGCGAGTTCTCGTCTGCAGAGAATGCATACGCTTAGATGTCGGTGTTCCAGCCAGCGAATAATTCTGAGCAATTAGTGCTTTTTCCCTGATTTCAAAGCAAATTACAGGGGTGGGTGGATTTTGCCCATGGGTATAAAGGAGTCTCGATGATATTAATTTTTCATGTAGCCTTCAAGTTGGGGCTAGAGCCCGTTTCTTGCTGTGTTTACCCAAAGGAAGCGTGCTGCTTGACCTCCTTCTAGCGATGAGCAAACTCTCGGTCATGCATCACTCTGGTGAGGTACAGAAATGCTGTGTGCTCCCCCTCTTACATGGCAGCTGCTGCTAGCCTGATGTGTGCTTGGCGTGGTTGTTCTTCAGAACTTTTATTGCTTAGTTTGCTGCTTCCTGCTCCATTAGGCTTCACATCGCTAATTGCAGTTGTAGCTTCATGGCTGCAGTGTCCCTTTCGACAGGAGCCATAACCGCTTTGTGTATGCTGGGTGACTTAGCTGATGTTGCTCCCTTCTTTGCAAGGAGAAAAACAGGACTGCAGAGAGAGGGGAAGAGAAATATAAAGAGGTGCAAAAGCTGTTCCACCCTTGACATCTCCCACGTCTAGCGGGAAATGTCCCTGCCCATGTCAGGGGGGTTGGAACTAGATGATCTTTAAGGTCCCTTCCAGCCCTGACAATTCCATGATTCTATGACTATACTGCAGTGAAGAGATGCTAGAGATAACGCTTCTGGAACTGGAAGTAATTGGGCTACATCAGTGCCAGGAGTAAACAGAGCCTTAAATATATAGGATGCAGCGTCCACAGTACTGCTGCAGCTTGAACTTGCATCTCCCCACAGGGATCTACAATACCGCCTTACTCTCACCAACGTGGGGCGTGTGAATCGGCTGTGCTGCAAGTGCCACAGGTGTTGGCATCCAGCAGCAGAGGCTTGCATCTCCCCACAGGGATCTACGATACCGCCTTACTCTCACCAACCTGGGGCGTGTGAATCGGCTGTGCTGCGAGTGCCACAGGTGTTGGCATCCAGCAGCAGAGCTGGTGGTCTCTTTGCATGTTTTGTGGCCTCATATACAGGAATTTATCTTCTTTCTATTTTATGTTTTTTTTGCCACCTCTGACTGCAGTGCCTTCTTTCAGAAGCAGTTGGCGATGTTGGGATAACTGAGTGTTCTCCGGGAAGTAGTTCTACTCCACCGCAAGAATGGCCGTGGCGCCAAAAACCAGTCCATGTGGGAAGCAGGTTTGGTGTCAAACAGCAGAAAATAAAAGAATAAGAAGAAATGTTTTAATTGTAAGCTCTTAGGAACGTTGCAAGGAGATTTCGCCTCTTTTTTGTGGGTCTTCAGTTATGTATGTCAATGATCTTTATTTGCTTGGGTTAATCCACAATTTTTGTGGGTCTTCAGTTATGTGTGACAATGATCTTTATTTGCTTGGGTTAATCCACAGAGGTTCTGTGCAAACTGTGGATAAACTGTACATATATACAGCATTTCAGTTAAGATGGCTCTGGCCTGGAACTTGATAGAAGAAATCCAACTGATTTCAGTGAGAGCTAAGCAAGGCATGAGCCTGCTTTTGATAGAAAACTTAAGCACAAACAATTTTGTGTAGCATTTGAGTCCCGCAAGACACTTCCATCACAGAAGTTGCCTCTTACCTATAAGGCATAAAAGTCAAGAGAAAGGAGATAATTTTTTTAGTTAACAGCACATGGGGAATACTATTCAGGTGATCAGGGGAGTCAGGATCTCTCTGAAGCGAAGCCAAATGTGGTGAGTTTGAACTTTCTGGTTACAACATGTCATGGCTTTTCTAGAGCAGAGGGCTCTTTCCTAGTCTTGTTTTCTATTAAGCTCATTGTTGTGTATATTTAAGTCTGGCTTGCACCTTTGGGTGTTTCTCAGGTGTCAGATCCCAAGGAACCCTCCTATCCTCTGCTGAGTACTGAGAAGGGGCCCAGTTTGTCTTATTTTTCCAAATTTATTTCTCCTCCATCGCTTCCAGTGGTTCAGATCTGGCAGTGTACAGCTGGTCTCCAATTGCTGAAGGTGCTGTTGCATCGCGGGGCTGGAGGGGTTGCAGGGGATGGGGAGTAGCCCCGTCTCATGGCCTGGGGAGCTGCTGCTTGTGCTGCAGCCATGGCAGGGGAGTGTGGCTGTGGCTCCCAAAGGCATCCAGCTTGGCCTTGGACACAGCTTCTAGGAGAATTCTTCGGTAGGAGGGAGGAAGGGAGAAGACTGATGCTGGCGCTCTGGGCTAGAAGGTCCTTGAGAACTTTTGGGTAAGGACCCTGGTCAGGAGATTGTTCCCCCAGTTTCATTGCAGTCTGCCTTCAGCTCTTGCTGCCTTTGAAATTTGTACCTGAACAAGGACTTCAGTTGCCCCGTTTGATAATAAAAATTGAAAGCTGGTTTCCTGATGGCTTTTGGCTTCATGTTTGCTGCTGCTTCCCATCTTTAACAGCCATAAAGTGGCACAGGGTGAAAATCAGCACTAATTTGGGAGCTTGATTGCCTGTATAATAAGCTCCTCTGTTGTTCTTTGGCAGGAGCAACAGCTAATATCCTTTTTCTTTTTTTTTTCTGTCACTTCCGTGTGAGCCATGTACCAGTATCAAAGTTAATCCCTCAAAATTATGTTCCATTATAAATCTCTCTTCACAGATGAAGAGGGTGCAATCAGGCAGAGAGGTCCAGAAGCATTAACAAAAAGAAACACACAAAAACCCCAAACAAAACCCCTCAAAAACCCCAAACACAAATAAACCCCAAACCAACAAAAAAACCCTGAAACAACTCAAAAAAACCCTCTCTGCAGGAGAAAAACCTGTACATCATAAACTGATGCAGCATCTCCAGGAAACAGAAGCTCCTTGTTTGGCACCAGTGGCATTGTTTCAAGTTGACCACGTTGAAGTTCTGTAAGAGCAAGGTGTAGGATCTCAGGAGTAATTTGAAGCCATTTGTGTCAGTTCTCCCTCATTTCTTTTCTTCCAAGTACACACAGAATATTTAATGTTATTCCTGCCTGCACCCTGGGAGATGAGAAAAGATCATCAAGACCCTGGTAATAGGCTGACAAAATCCCCAACATATTTAAAGAGTTTATTCTTTTGATGATTGGGTTGACTTTGATGCTTGGGGTTTTTTTTGTTTGTTTGTTTTTTTATTGGGTTACTCTTGGGTAACCTTCTGTGTACTGAACAACTTCTCTGCTTTCATGAATGTCAAAGACCCTCAAGGTTTAAATGTACTAGTGTGGTTAAATCACTTTTGATTTTTAAGTTTAGTATTTTTTGGGATAGGGATATTTAGTATATATTTATATATATTTATATAG
>NW_009730347.1:0-1712 GCF_000703405.1 Apaloderma vittatum
CAGCACACACACCCATGTGCCCACGCTTGGGGAGGAGCATGAAAACATGTTTCCATGAAAGCCACCAGGCCCAAAGACAAATTCCAGCTTTATTTGGATGGACCCGAGGCACGTTGGAAGGCAAGGGGGAGTCTGCAGCCAAAGAAACCTTGGTTCAATATCCACTTCTGATTCTTTGGGGCTGTCCAAGTGAAAAGAGCAAAACCTTGAGGGGATTCTTCTTCTCCTTCCTCTCATCAGTCTGTCTGGTATCTCTCTTCCAGATCTGCAGATGAGTGGAGCTGCAGCGCTTGATATCGCTTCTCTTTGACCTCTGAGGGATACATATTTGGGGATCAAACAAGGCCGGAGGGTAAGAAAAAAGGTTAAGAAAGATCTTTAAGATCACTGAGTCCAGGTGCAAACACAACACCTTCATGTCCACCACCAAACCATGGCCCTAAGTGCCACACCTGCAGGTCTTTCAAATACCTCCAGGGATGGTGACTCCACCACCACTGAGGAGCAATCTTTTCCAAACTGTCTCTCCGGAATCACCTCCCCAAACAGCTTTGAGCAAAAGGTTTGTTTACTTTTTTCCTTTGGGAAGGGAGATGGAATAACAGTAAAACTGGGTCAGTTTCTGGCAAAAGAAACCAAGTCCCACGAATCTCAAAATTAGTGTGGCCTAAGGAAAGTGAAATATTTACCTCTTCTCTTCATCAGGCAGTGGGAGAAGGAAAAGATGAGGCCATTGATGGAAAAGAACAAACCCCCAACAATGATCTCTCGAATCCAGCTGATGTCACCTGGGAAGGAATCAGCCGTGACTTGATCATAGAATCACAGAATCACAGAACCATAGAACAATTCAGGTTGCAGAAGACCCCTGGGATCATCGAGTCCAACCATTGACCCTACACTACAAGGTCACCCCTAAACCATATCACCCCACACCACATCTAAACGACACTTTAACACATCCAGGGATGGCGATTCAACCCCCTCCCCAGGCAGTCTGTTCCAGTGTCTGACCACTCTTTCTGTGAAGAATTTCTTCCTAATATCCATCCTAAACTTGCCCTGTTACAACTTGCAACTGTTCCCCCCCCAACAGAGAAGATGACTCCTACCTTGAGCAAGCCCACCAATAGCTAACGCCCTCCTAGAGGGAAGAAGGTGAACGTCCCTCCAGCTCTGCAAATCCCCTCCACGGCCATCTCCGGGATGAGCGTGGGAGTCAATGGCTGTCAAACTGGTGACAAAATATGGGGTACCAGCTGGATGGGTCTTCACAAACATTGTGTTGGCACCCAACCACACACCCCAAACCAGGTGAAGTGGTCGCTGGGAGGTGGTTAGCTAGTTAGCTCATGGGTATCTGTTCCCCAGGGGCATGATGGGTTGTCAAATAACTTGCGGCCTCATCAGAAAAGGTGATGAGACTGTTTTAATTGAGATCTTTTTCTCCAGTATCTCTGGTTATTTTTGTCCATTAAAACATGGGCAGGTGAGACAATGAGGCCCTTTAGTGACAAGTGGGGAGATTAAAGCAGGGAGAAATGCAGTCACAGGACAGGCAGAGAGCGAGATGAGGCTCACGGATGAGTTCACAGGCAAGCACACAGGGAAGGAACCAACAAATGATGGGTCAGTAGTCACCTGATGTTCTAGTGAGGAAGAGTTTGGAAACTCACTTTTCACATAGACATCGACCGAGCGGCTGCTTTTCT
>NW_009730348.1:0-5903 GCF_000703405.1 Apaloderma vittatum
CTTTGTCCTGGTTGGGTGGTCTATAACAGACGCCCAGCAGTACACCTACCTTGTTGGCCTTCCTCAACTTTACCCATAAACATTCAACTGGTCCATCACACTTATTAACTTCCATGCATTCAAAACACTAACATAGAGAGCCACACCACCGCCCTTTCTGTCTTGCCTATTCCACTTATAGAGCTTATAGCCATCCATTGAAGAACTCCACTCATGAGAGTCATCCCACCATGTTTCCGCAATGGCGACTACGTCATAGCAGTCGCGCTTCACAATGGCTTCCAGCTCCTCCTGTTTGTTGCCCATGCTTCGTGCATTTGTGTAGATGCACTTGAGCCGGGCTAATGACTTCTTGCCCAGCAATGGCCTGCCACCCTTTTGCTCAACTTTGGCAGGTCCAGTTTTATCCCCTTCCCCCTTCGGACCTAGTTTAAAGCCCTCTCAATGAGCCCAGCCAGCTCATATGCAAGGACTTTTTTCCCCCTTGGAGACAGTTGAACTTACCTTCTGTGACAGGGAACTATCAGTAGAAACTGATCTGTTTAAAGCTATTGAACTGGGCGTAGGCAAGTGCATCCCTTTACTAATTCTAGGTGACTTTTGTTATGTATTACACAAAGCAAAGTCACATGAAGACTGGCCCAAGCTGCCTTGCGTCTCTTTCCCACACACAAAGTTTCTCTTAAAATTGTATCTGCCTCTGTGGAATCATAGAATCAGAGCATGTGTAAAGCTGGAAGGGATCTTTAAAGGTCATTTCATCCAACTCTCCTGCAGTAAGCAGGGACAGCCATAACTAGGTCAGGTTGCATGTCAGGTATATATTCAGAGAGAAGTTTTCTTAGTTTTTTGAAAGCCCTCGTGTGACTCAGAAGCAAAAGGCCTGCTGACTGCCAGTAAGATGTCCAAGTTATTTGGAGGCTTTCAGAAACTCTTACCTATGGGCAATGTTACTCTTACCTATAGGCATTACTGTTGCATACTCACCGTCCCTCCTCAGAGTTAGGTCTGAGGTTTTAATCCTTTAAGTAAGACAATAAGGTTGTCTGAGTAAATGGTCTTCTGTCCTATTCATGATATATATAACTTGTGCAAGGCTTTAACTATACCACAGTGAGGTGTAACTTCAATCAGCACCTAAATATACTGTTGAATATTTTATTTATTTCTATTGTCTGGAATGTGTACTTCAGTCATGATTTGTACATGATAGACCTTAGCTAAGGAGGTGATAATTAAAAAGGTTCTGAGTTTTTCTGTGCTGTTCATACTTCTTTATTCTGTAAACCAAACAGGGTTATTTTCTCTACCATGCTATGAGGTCACAGAATTCATTCCCCAGTCCACTGTTGAGAAATGGAGGCTCCATGAGATGAAAGTAGAGAGACGGTCCTGTGAAAATAGAGGATGTAACAATGTCTGTCTAGTCCACATTCCCAAAATTACACTCTGTCCCATTGTTTTCAGCACATGTCAAAAATGCTGCAGTGATATATCTGAATTTTGACTGCAGCATCCTGAGTGGTTCTTGGGGTAGATAGAAGAGGAGAAGAAGGAAGCAGATGGGGAAGACATGAATAACAACAGTGAGGGGAAGAAGAAAGATGATTTTTCTCCAGCCAGCAGCACCGAGATCTTCAAAAGCTGCACACAGCTTCATCCAAAGTGCTGTTGAAGACACTTTATGAACAGACTTGATGAATCCAGAGCCAGGGCTCAGTACAATTCCAGTACCTCATTGTGCCTGTGCACTGGTGGTGTTGCCTTTCTCCTTTGTCTACATAAATCTCCACGTTGTGTGTTGATTCTGTGTCCCCTCAATCCTTGTAGTTACCAGCTTATCTGTTACTCCCACAGCTTTTTGGTATACCTCATGTAGGCTCTTTTCATACATGCAAACAGTAAAACCTAGGCAGAGGCTTACTCCTGACATTGCTGAAATGCAAAACTATAATAACAAAAAGTCAGTCCTCATATAGGCTTTGAACAGCTCTTGAGAAGCATCATACGCTGTGCACAGAGCAGAGAAAACAAACTTACCTATTAGCGGGACTGAGTCAGAAGTCGCAGGCATGATCTCAGCCACAAGCAGCATGAATACGGTCAGGGAAAGCAGGACAGTAATACCTGCAGGGAGTGAATGTGGAGCGGAAGGATGAGGAACAACAACTCTGCAGCTGTTCCTCTGATGTCTTTGCTGTTAAATACAACCTTGTCCTGACCTGTGGCTTAGCCAAATCCATGGTGTCATGTCTGTCAGTGCAGATGAGAATTTCCACAAAGTAAGAGCATTTTTGGAAGCACCTTTTATCTGCTGTCTTTTCACTTTTCTCAATTACATCTAAACCCTCGCTCCTCTTAAAGTAATAGAGAAATCTTTCCTGTCGGTTGAAATGAAGATTGCATAACTGGTAAACTACACCTCTTACAAAACAGTGCAAACAAAGCTCTGATGGATATTAAGGACTAAGAGAGACTTGCAGAGATATTTATCTAGTTTTGGGATATTGCTTGTTATATAATACCCTCCAAAGCGCTCCAGCCTGTTTTAAAAGCAGCTTCCTGTTCTATCTGTAAAGACTGTTGCTCAACCTAGCTGCCCCAATACTGAGAAATCATAAAGTCTATGCACAAACACTATCTCCTGTTTTTGTGTCAACATTGTACTTCAGCTCAAACACCTCTTTTCCTTGTCTCCATCTTATCTTTCATGAACAGCAGTCATATCCTGCTAGCCTGTGCTTTACCTGCTCAGGTCCCTGATTGTCCTATTAATATTGAGGGCACTTCATATCACTTAAAGGTTCTTGATTGGAACAGTTAACTCTTAAGGTCTTGCCTGAGCCAGTCCTGTGTATTTCCAGCTCTCCCTGCGTTATTTTTGGAAGAAGCCCTCCTGTCTTCATCGCCACACTCATCAGTAAATCTCATTTAGATCTTCCTTGGCTGTGACTGCTTTGCATTCACAGAGGACTCATGGCTTGGTGGTTTTGGAGCTGAAGGTATAAATCCAATGCCCATCTGCTGCTGCTCACGACCCTTCACCCTCCGTGTCTTAGTATGTTCTATCCTAAAAATGGAGTTAATCAGCTGTGAAATGCATTGAGATGTGCTAAAGGACAGAACAACTGGGATGACAAATTACTATCCCTGCTCCCTGTGACAGCTACAAGTTCTGCCTCATCCTAGGGTAGAATCCAAAAAATTTTAGAAATTTAGCACAATGGGAAAATTTTAGAAATATTTAGCACACAAGGATGTGTGAAGGCCATAAAGAAAATTGCTATACTGGTTTCTGCAACAAAATAAGTGCTTGTATTGCTCCTCTGGGGCTTACTCATCAAACACCACGAGGTATTTATTTTCCATTTTACAGGAAGTGTTTACAAAAGAAATTAATTATTTAGAACTTACCTAAAGAAATCTTCTCCCCTGAATCAGCTGGCAAAAGGAAAACAAGTAGTGCCAAACCAGAAATGAGAACACAGGGAATGAGTAGGTTCAAACCATAGTAGAGGGTACGTCGGCGCATGGTGATGGTGTATGTCACATCTGGATATGGTTCTTTACAGCATTCATAGTACATCTCATTCCTCTTCCCTGGGACACCTACATAGAAGGAGATCAGAGCAGTGGGGAGAGGTCCAGGACTCCTGGGTACCCCTTTGCAATGGGCCAAGAATTGATGCTGTATGAATTGATGTGTGGCACTTTGAAAAGTGCTTTGAAGTGTCCTGTGGGAATTGATAAGGGAGAAAAGACACGCCCAAAATAGTTACCAGGCAAAAAGTAATTTTCTGATGTTTGTGGCCAATAATGCACACACAGACAAATAGATTAAAGAGGAAAAAGGACAAAGCACCTCAATTCTATGTTTGAAGGCTGTAATAAATCTCTGCAGAATTAAATGAGCGAGGATAACTCTTAGCATTTCACAGTATTCAGTAACTGAGGCAACAGTGCAGGATGTCTACTGTTTGTAGTCTGATTTTTGTGTTTTCTGTGGCTTATTTTCATAGAATCATAGAATGGCATAGGCTGAAAGGGACCTTAGAGATCATCTAGTCCAACCTCTCTGTCATGGGCAGGGATGCCTCTTAAGTCATTAGAAAGTGGCTTATCCAAGAAAACCCATCTGGGTCATATCAAAGCAATTCTGAGCATCCAAACCTCAACAAGGAAAGATTTACAAGTGGTAGCCTCAGTAAAATATGCATTCTGCTTTTCTGGATCCAAGGAAACACGACAAACAGTTCACGTCATGTTCACTAGCCCATGCAGCAGATCTTCTGTGTAACAAGTGCCACTGTTTCCTATTTTCCTGTCATTCTCTCATAAATAGTTACTCTGATTTGTCAGGACAAACAAAAATAACATGGTTTGGTTTTCAGAAGGGATGTCATGATAAGCTTAAAGTCTGTCACATCTGAAGGTTAAGAAACAGTTATTGTCGAGGGTTGGGGCTGAGCTGGCCACTAAATGCTGGCAGGTGCTCCCTAAACTCTCTCCCTCCCCATCCCCATAAGAGACTTACAGAATAGAAAAGAAAACTAAACCAGCTTTAATAAAGCAATAACAATGCTAAAAGGTAACAATAAAAATAATGATCTATACACAAATACATACAAAATTAATATTGAACCTGGTTCCCCATGCGATCGCAATCCCCACTGATACTGCAGAAGATCAGACAGAGTCCTCCTCGGATGCCAGCCACTGCTGGAGGCCTTAACCCCTGTGATCCCTCAGCTTTATACTGAATACGACGTATATGGAATGGAATAGTTTTGTTGGTCAGCTGTCCTGTCTTTTACTTGCTGGAAGGGCAAGTTTTTACTTCCTTATGACACCTTTTACTTCCTGGCACCCCCAACATGGCACACAAGATCCAGCAGTGACCTTGGTCACTACAGGAGCAAGCAGAAGCAAAAGCCTCTCTGCATCCCAGTCCCAGGCAGTAACCGTAAACACCAGGCATTATCACTTCTAGTAGCAGACACTGTTTGCAAAAACATGCTGCTGACTTCAGAAGGTGCAGCCTCTTAGAAGAGACTGAGCTGAAAAGTAAAATCACTGGACAGAATTGGTTCTGTTTAGCTAAAACCAGGACAGTTGTCCAATGTAGCTGTATTGCGGGGTTGGCCATGTCACCCAGCTGCAGTAGACTTTCCGAGATGCTGTGTGGTAGGGACTGCAGCAGCACAGGAAATGTCAGGGGAGCTGGACGAACTCAGCACGTTGGATCTTTCATGGCACCATTGCTCAGCTCTTTTTTGTTTCTGTGCACATGAGAGAAGATGTGACAATGTGTACTTTTGGCAGGAGTACAGCAAAATTTCCACATCAGACATTCATCGGGAGCGGTGGCACGGACCGGCGGCGTGCGTGGCGAGGTGTGTGGAGGCGCAGTGTGCTGAGAGCCTGCAGCCCGGCTTACGCGGGTGGAGCGACCACCACCAGCGCCTAGTCTAGAGGGGCCGGGGACAGTGTTAACCTGCTGCTAATTGTATACGTTAAGGACGTTAACCAACCGCTAATTGCCCCCTTAACAGGCTTCAATAAAAAGCCTTGGGGAGGGCAGGGACTAGTCACTGGCCACAAGGCAACAAAGGGTAAATCGGTGTTAACAGCAGAAGACTCATACGTGCTGTAAATAAGCTTTTGTGTGTTTTTGAGAGGTCTCCTGATTGCTGAACCAACTATGGTCTTATACCGATCAAAGGCCATTAGAAAAACTGCGGGTACCCTGTCAGAGGCCTCATGCAAGCATGCGGGTGTTCAGGCCTCGGGCTGCAGAGAGTGCCAGAGCCTGGCACTTGTAGTGGTGGGTTGCAATGACAACACCTGTCCAAGATGCGAACAGGTGAATGATCTGCTCTGCATGGTGGCTGAGCTGAAGGGAG
>NW_009730349.1:0-1900 GCF_000703405.1 Apaloderma vittatum
CAAAATGCATGCTTTGTCCAACATCATCCAGAGTGAATTTAGCTAACGTCATCTTTCCTCTTTCCATTAAGCCTTTCCCATGATACTTCCTACTCATCTGTGCATCTGTTCACCTTCCTCAGCACTCTCACCTACTTTTTTCTCATTTTCCTGATGGCCTTTGGATGTCAGCTGCTTGACAAGCTGCTGACCTGTCAGTGCTCTGAGCTGCTCATTTGCAAGAGCTGACTTGTGTAACGTCTTCAGTTCATGAATAATCTCTTGAATTCACTATTGACATCTGTTTCATTTCAGTGAAATTAATTTCATCATCTACAGTGACTAGGCACTGGCAAAGATTAAAGCCATTGCTTTCCTCTTACTATTTTCTTTCCTTTAGTCTGTCTCGCAGTTCACCACTCTTTTTAGTCTTCCTCCCAACTATTGTTTATTGATTTTCTGTTTTATCATAACCATTTAACCATTATCTCAGGCTCCTCTTTTAATTTTTCTTTTGTAATGGTACCTGTCACAGGAGCAAGCTGTTCCTATGCGCCATAAAATGAGCCATTGGGAAAGAAGACCAACGTGGTTGAGCAGGGAGTTTTCACAAGAACTCAGGAAAAAAAAAAAAAAAGAGTGTATCAACTTTGGAAAAAGGGGCAGGTGAATCAGGAAGCATTTAAGGATTTGAGTGCGGTGCTGACAATGATGACAACATCGAGGTCGCGGGTTCGATTCCCGCTTGGTCCCCATGTGTTGCCAGGTCTAGTCGACAGGTGGCGTCCCTGCCCATAACAGGGAGGTTGGACTAGATGATCTCTAAGGTCCCTTCCAGCCTAGGCCATTCTATGATTCTATATTGTAAGATCATGCAGAAAGAGAATTAGAGAAGCAAAAGCTCAGTTCGAAGTTAATCTGGGCATCTCTGTAAAGGATAACAAAAAGTGCTTTTATAAATACATTAATAACAAAGGGAGGGTCAGGAAAAACCTCCGTTCCTTATTGGATGAGGAGGGGAACATAGTAGCAGAAGATAAGGAAAAGGCTGAGGTACTTAATACCTTCTTTGCCTCAGTCTTGAACAAGAAGACTGGCTGTCCTCAGGGCAAGTGGGCTCCTGAGTTGGTAGACAGGGATGGGGAACACAGTACCCCTCCTGTAATCCAGGAGAAAGCAGTTAGTGACCTGCTGTACCACTTAGATCCCAACAAGTCCATGGGTCTGGATGGGATTCATCCTAGGGTGCTGAGAGAGCTGGCAGAAGAACTGGCTAAGCCGCTCTCCATCATTTTTCATTAATCCTGGCTAACTGGGGAGGTCCCAGATGGCTGGAGGTTGGCCAGCCTGATGCCCATCCATAAAAAGCACCAGAAGGGGGATCTGGGGAACTACAGGCCTGTCAGCCTGACCTTGATGCCTGGCAAGGTTATGGAGCAGATCACCCTGAGTGCCATCAAGTGGCATGTAGAAGACAACCAGGTGATCAAGCCCAGCCAACATGGGTTTAGCCCTGACGAGTCTCATCTCCTTCTATGACTGGGTGACCCACACAGTGGATGAGGGGAAGGCTGTGGATGTGATGTACCTCAATTTCAGCAAAGCCTTTGACACAGTCTCCCACAGCATCCTCCTGAAAAAGCTGGCAGCCCACGGCTTGGACAAGTTCACCCTTCTCTGGGTATAAAACTGGTTGGATGACCAGGCCCAGAGAGTGGTGGTGAATGGTGCTGCATCCGGTTGGCATCCGGTGACCAGTGGTGTCCCCCAGGGATCAGTACTGGGCCCAGTCCTGTTCAGCATCTTTATTGATGACCTGGATGAGGCAATTGAGTCCACCTTTAGTAAGTCTGCAGATGGCACCAAGCTGGGGGGGAGTGTGGATCTGTCAGAGGGTGGGAAGGCCCTGCAGAGGGAGCGG
>NW_009730349.1:2060-2573 GCF_000703405.1 Apaloderma vittatum
GCAGTGTGCCCAGGTGGCCAAGAAGGCCAATGGCATCCTGGCTTGAATCAGGAACAGTGTGGCCAGCAGGAGCAGGGCTGTGATTCTGACCCTGTGCTCAGCACTGGTGAGGTCTCACCTTGAGTGCTCTGTGCAGAGCTGGGCCCCTCACTTCAATTTCTTTCGAAACTGAGGTGCTGGAGCGGGTCCAGAGGAGAGCAACGAGGCTGGGGAAGAGACTAGAGGTAAAGTCTTATGAGGAGAGGCTGAGGGAGCTGGGAGAAGAGGAGACTCAGGGGGGACCTTATCACTCTCTACAACTGCCTGAAGGGAGGGTGCAGTCAGGTAGGGGTCGGGCTCTTCTCCCGGACAGCCAGTGACAGGATGAGAGGGCACAGCCTGAAACTGTGTCAGGGGAGGTTCAGGTTGGATCTCAGGAAGCATTTCCTCACAGAGGGGGTGCTCAGGCACTGGGATGCACTGCCCAGGGAAGGGCTGGAGTCACCGTCCCTGGAGGTGTTTAAGGAGAGGCTG
>NW_009730349.1:2722-9901 GCF_000703405.1 Apaloderma vittatum
GGTCCTGCCTGATGACTGTATCCCTGCATCTGCTCACTAAAATCTGTGCTGATGCTGTGTTCATTACCTCCTCCAAACTACAAGCTCTTTCCTCAAAGCAAGCATTGTCAAAGGAGAAAAAACCCTGAGTGGGACAGTTGGTAGGTAAAACATATCCAAATGAACACACGTTATTTTTCAGCGTGTCGCATATATCATTCAAATACTTTTTGGCATATGCAAAAATCTGCCCAGGACCCATGGCTCTGCTGCCTTGTCTTCTGTCCAGCTGACAGTCTCTCTAGCCTCACTGGCTCTTCTCCTTCCCCTGGCAACAATATTTGTGTTGACATTGCGACGGCGGTGCCTGGTAACAGGATCCCATATTTCGGTGTACAGCGATACCTGGCTCTTGCCCTGGCGCTGCTCTGGAAGTGAGGGTCTCTTGCACCTGAACCTCCGCAGTTGTTTATATGATTGATAAAGAGAGTCAAGACCCTGCTGGAAACAAGCTTATTGGTTTGAAGCTTGTTAAGTTAATACTCTTCCCAAGTTTCTTTCTCTCAGTAAAACATATTCACTCTACTAGCCTGGGTAGAATTCATGGAGATAGTCAGCAGTTACAAGCAGATCATGATTACTAATTCACTGCAACATTCCTGGAACATACTGTTTCCATTCCTGGATTGTTACATGGGCATTTAAATTATTAAAGATGCATAATAACAAGTCATCAATTCCCCCTGGAGGACCTGAAACATCCTGACATTTCTATTAATGAATATACTTTTAAAAGATTAAAAAAAAAAGTTTTAATGAAGTACCGTAGAAGCATGCAACCATTTTAACAGGTTAACTCTATGTCCACTCAACTTAGGAAAAAAATAGTAAATTTAAAGTAAAGAGAGCTTATTAGGATGTCTATGAGAGCATTTTTCACTTCTTCATTCAGATACGTATGTAATCATGTAGGCTTCTCATGCCAAATTCAATCTCCTTCGGTTACTATTTTTAAGGAGAGTGTTAGGGTTCTTTATGGCATAGCTCTGCGACATGTTTTCCTAATCTTGCTCTTTACTCCCATACGTATAACTGGGCCTGGGCCAAAACCGGTTATGGTGCTTGGCCTCAGACCTCTTTCCCCCCCTCCTCTGTGTGGGCCGGGTCATTGTGCTTGGCTGAGGGGTGCGAAGGGAGGGCTGGCGTCTTCTCCCAGTTTAAACTGTGCCAGTGGTGCTGGGGGAGGCAGCACCCCATCAGCGCCATGCTAATTTTTTTTCCACCTGAATTTAGGTTTATTGCAATCCTTTTTCCTGCAAATGGAGAAGCCGCTACAGAAGAAAATGATCAGGTTCACCCAGTGATGGAGGACCTTGTTCAATATCTGTTGAAGCCAAAAAAATGTTACCATTGACCAAAGTGGAGGCTGATTTGAGGAGGAGAAGGAGGAGTGCCAGAGCTGCTGACATGGCTGGCCATGTCAGGCAGCTACCTTGCCCACGGGCTGCAGGCTGGCCTGCCGGTGTGCAGCCTCCAACATCACCATGACGAGTGTTAGGGGTTCTTAATCTGCATTTTAAAGAAAAGAGCAATGGTTGTTCATATACAATACTGAATTTTGCCAATAAAGCTATTGAGCAAGGCGTGACACTTATTTCACTGTGAGATATCTTGTCCCGATAGGGTGCACAGTGAAATATAATCCATTGGTAAAGACCTCGCTCTTGGGACACAGGGACTGTGAGATGTCTCTTCTCTTGGGACCTGACTCATTTTTAAGCTTATTCCTATCAAGTAGCTCCTTGTCCTGAACTTTCTGGATTACTTATCCATGCCATATTTTTAGCTTGCATGCCTTCTTCTGATCTTGCCATGGGAAATCACTTAAGATTTGTGCTGCTTAGGGACATGGTTTAGTGGTGGACCTGGCATTGCTAGGTTAGTGGTTGGACTTGATCTTAAAGGTCTTTTCCAACCCAAACAGATTAATGTTTTACAGTGGGAGCTGGAGGGGTAAATGAGCAGTGATGGACAACTTGGTGGGATGGTTCCTTCTGCTGAATGATGAAGCATACCTGAAGGGAAAAGCTAGCTTTTTAGGAGAGATCACAATGAGCCTGGTTCTTGTCTACTGAACCCATTACACCCATTACACCCATTACACCCATTACCCGTTACTGAACCCATTACACCCAGGTTCAAGATAAGAGATTTGGAAGGCAATAGATACCCTGACCTGCCATCAGCTCAGGGATTTAGGCTGCCTGCTGCTCCCGAGAGCCCATGGCAGGTTGGTGCCTCATTCTCTGGAGGAATTTTGGAAAAAAAGTCTCTCTCCTAATTGCACTGAGGAAAACCAGCAACTGGAGTGTCAGTTGAGTATACATTAAAAAAATAATAATCAGTCAGTGCAATTTGTTTGATGACAATTTATTAACTTCTGTGTGTGTATCGTATAAATTCTTTGATAGGCTACCTCAAAAATTATCTGAAGGGTTACAGAAGTGCATAACTTAATATCATTTTTACCAGAAAAGTTAACCCTGTGAATGCTGAATGATCTGGGCTTGTAATTTTTCTTGTCACCATTGTTTGTAAGCAAATTGGTGTTCTATATAAAGTTTTTCTTCTTCTAAATACCTTCACAGAAGACAGGTTACTTCCCATAAACTTAGATGCATATTTTGTGTGTGGGTCTCTTACCTCAAAGCGCAGTTCATATATCGGTAAATAGCATCTGAGGTGGGTTAGTAATACTTCAAATGGTATGAATAAGGAGTAAATATATGTTATTAACACTGGAGCAGCCAGTGTCCCTCTTGTTACCTGTCAGTTGTCCATCTAGTCTAGCACTCCTTAAACAAGTGCTAACACTTTTTAGAAGCTGATGCTGGGGGACATTTGTGTAATACCTTGCTCCCTGAGGAGGTTTTGTCTGTCTTCAGCAGTGACACTGCAGTGGACATGGAGACTCACGTGCCCCCATATTGACAAGGGGGATCATCCTGTTTGTGTGAAAGCTTTCATACTTGGCATCAGTTTCTTTTTGTTCTGTAAAATATATATATATTTTTAAAAATGGGTTTAGGATTCTGATTTGATGAACTCCAGTTTCATTAAACTTGTGTTATGCAGAGGCTTGCACAGACCTTTTTTTTGTAGACTGCACTCAGTTATCCTTCCTTATGAAGGTGCCTTATTCCTCCTGCTAGGATGCAAAGCCTCCTGTCATTCTCTGAAGATCACAGGTTTGCATATAGAAATCCGATATCCAAGTCCACATAGTGAAGGTGAGCATGAGGTGTTCTTTATTTCTATACTACTGTTGCATTTTCCACTATGAGATTTCTACATACTTAAATTCTCAATGCGCTTTGCAAAGACACTGTTAGAATGAAGGTCATGTAAGCCCATGGCCTGACAAGAAGCAGGACCCACTTTCTTCCCTTCAGACCATGTCCTTAAAAACTGTGGGCCGTATTTTCTTTCTTAAGCAGCTCATCCTTCAGCAAGATGCCATCACTTGCTCATCTTCTTAGGAATGCCCCTTCTCTTGTGGTTCCCCTTGTGATATTCAGGACTCAGATCAGTAACCCAGGGACACATTTTGCTGTGTCAACCACCACTAGCATCTTACACTATGTCTTTCATATAGCATTATCCTTCTAAGCCATTGCGGTGTATGCAGAAGTCATTTAAAATGCTTGGTTGAAAGGTGTGAAGGATGCAGCTCTTTCTTCCAGGATGGCCGTGTCACGGCTGTTGTAATTTATTTTCTCTCCTCCTTTTTCATGTATCCGCTAACAAGGCTTAGTTAACTGGCAGCCATGATCTGATGGTACAAAAATACCTGACCAATGAAAATTGTTTCTTACCTCTGCTGTTGTCAAAGGATATTCCTGTTAAGCTTGGTTGTGACATAATTACAGCAGCAGCTATTTCTAGGTGGAGCTACTTTTAGATATAAACTCCACAGTCTGAGCAGCTTGCATGGAAGGATGGAAGGTGCTGTTGTTTTTTGTTTTGTTTTTCTATTAGAATTTGTGTTTCAGCTGCTGGTGGATCAATTTTGGCTCCTGATTTTCCATTTTTTTAAAATTTTTTTGTGTCGTTGCACTGCTCTCTATTTTTCAGACATCATGCCACAACTCATAATTAATCTAGTGTGAGAGGAGAGCAGTAAGAATTACCAACAAGGAAGACTAAAGAAAGATGTAGTGAATACTGGCAGCAAAGGAAGAAAATTCACTGTTTCTCCCTCTCCCACTTCAATCCAGCAAGTCTTCTGGGTGAATTATTCATGCAGTTTCCCCCCCAGGCTGTGTTAGAAAAGGTGTAGCAACAGCACACCTCTGAGAGTCATGTTCTTCCTCTAGCCTTTCACACACACTCCAAGAGGTGCCTTCTTAGGAATCACCTTTTTGTAATACTGTGGCCTCCTTTCAGGCAGCTCAGTCCCTGCAACTGCAACACAACTCCAACAGAATCACCACCATGAGCCCAGCTCCATTTCTGCTGTTACTGCTGTGTACAGTATTCCTTCCTTTTGCTTTTTTTTTTTTTTTCCCCCTCCTCAGAAGGAAAGTGAAGGATAAAGACCGTCTGGGAAGACTCTTACCATTTCATGTCATTTTTCTAATTAGCCCTTAGGTTCCTTCCAGGAGTCTCCATGGGGCTGAGCCTAATCAAAGGCTGGAGATGCCGTAGGGGAGCAGCGCCTTCATTCAGAGAGCGTGCTTTCCTCCTGACACTGCTGGTACTTCCTTTCAAGCCCTTCTAAGTATCCTTTTAAGTATTATTGCTCCTTTAACCTCCCTGTTTTCCTGCTACTGTCAAGCAGCAGAGGAATAGGAAGTCTCAGCAGCTTTTTCAGAAATTGCAATATCAAGAGGGAAAGACTGAGAATAGGATGCACAAAGAATACCCTCCTTCATCTCAAGGATGAAACATCTGCCTATTCAGCTTTAGAAGCAAGCTCTAAAATCACAAGCCAGGTCACCAGCAGCTTCCATGTATTTATATTCCAGCTGTATCTTTTGAAATACACATGTTCAGTGTAATGCCAGTGGTGCATTATAGTTGGGTCATTTTGTACAACTTTAATTACATATTTTTGAACAATCACTAGTAGGACACAGTAATAAAGGGAGAAAAGTCTCTTATTTTTAACAAAATACACTAACATTAGGTATCAGGAATGGCCCGCAGAATTAAAGACATGAATCCTATGTGGACCATTAATAGTAACAGTATCAACTTCATAGGTATTTGTATGTAATAAACCGGTATTGGTCAGCATAGTGAATATTTCTTAATGGAAACCGGCACAGATGGTCTTAGAGAGCAAGCAAAAAGGAGCAGGCATCATGAATTACTTTTTGAAAAATCATTTATATTAATAAGCTCATGTATGGCCTTCTGGGGCCCCAACTGTAATTTAGTGAGACTTTTTAATTGTCATGTGAAGAAGATATACATAATGGCAATTTTTTTTTTTTTAAAAAATTATTTAAGAAAAAAATTACTGAACTGGAGATTTATCCTCCTACACAACTGATCTGGGGCATTTCTCAGCATACACTGAAAAGTGAAAGATGACAGAGCTGTTCATCGAGGAGTGCCACCTCTTTAGAAGCAAAAAAAAAAAAAGAGTGATCCTCCTAAGCGTCTATAGCAAGAAGGTACTCAGTTTGGTGAAGAACCACCCAGAGATGTTTCTCATGCTAGTTCAGTCATAAATTCAGAGAGAAACGTGTCCTTTCTTTAAAAATAAAGTAAAACCTTCAGATTTTGTAACTAAAAAAAGCTAAGCTAAAAACTGTATCAGTTTGTTCTGGTGGTAAAGGCTGAGTGTCCGTTCCATGATCCAGTCTGTTTTCGACAATCTACTTTCCTACCTTGGTTTCCATTCCACTTGCTTTATTTGCACTTGGTGACTAGGCAGGAGCAAGGTGTAGGAGCAGAAGACTTTATAATAGCAGTCCCGTCTGACTTCCCACTGTTGTAGTACTCTGTGTTTTCTGAATTTTAAGAGGACTAATGAGAACTTTGAAAGAAAGGAGATGGCAGCAAGTGCTACAGCTCTTTGCAGAAAATTGAGTTGTTTTTGCAGCTGAGGAGACGTGTGTGCTTAGGTAAGCTTTACCTAGTGGCTGTCATCTTTTTATCATTATGATCCTTATGAAATGACTCACTGGCATAACTTATTTTTTAATTTCATTTCATTGTTTCACTTTCCCTGAAAGTCTGCAGCCTGTGGGAAGGATGTGACCTACGTCTTTCCTCTTCCAGAGCTTTTATCTTCCCAGTCGCAGGTTCTTCTGCAATAGGAGCCAGGTTTCCTTCAGCAACAGTAGCAATTCAGTTCCATGTTTTTCCTGCAGTTTGCTGCATCACAAATTTGTGTGCTGATACTTAATTTCTTTGTCCCTTCTTATAACCTCACTCCCATCTCTGCTAGCTGTTTTTGTTAGTTAGTAAGATGCTCTGCTGTTTATTTAGTGCCAGTTCCCTGTTTTGTACTGTTCATTAGCTTGCTGCAGGGGTCCTGTTTAAGGTATCAGCTTGTGTAAGATACAGTTTTTATCCTGCAGAAAGACAAATTTGGTGTTACTACAGTTAGAGTTTTAAACATAAGAATTCCCGAGATAAATTCTCTCTGTATTCTTACAGGTCCTACTGTGCTTTTTCACCAACAATATGCACTGTATGCCTTCATACTTCCAGACAAACATGATTCAGCAAAAACACATATGCTTTCAGTGTGACAGAAAGTTGTTGGCAATATTTTTCTATTTTATCAAAAAAAGGCCCAAGCGCAAGTTTTGGCAGATGCAGTGAGAAAGGTTTTTGTTTTTAAATTTCCGTTTTGGAGCATCCTGCCATCTTTCTCAGTGTACTTTGCCTTCCTGTTTATCCCCTTCGCTCCCCCAGAACCCACGGTGGGGAAAAAAAGCTATAACTCATCTAAGCCAGCCTGTGGAGAAAGGTGAGAGCTTGAAAGTACCATCATGCTAAATACACAAATCCTGATTAAAAATTAATTTCTCTCAGCAATGCCTTTTCAGCTTGCTGAGCTTCCAGAGAGCATTAAAGGCTATGACAAGTTGGCATTGCTGCTGTGGTATCGTAGCAACTCCAGCAAATCAAGACAGCGTCCTCCAACAATGAATCATTCATTTAGAAACCATATCTCCTCTT
>NW_009730349.1:9932-17195 GCF_000703405.1 Apaloderma vittatum
CTTGTGAAAGATTTATTCCTTTCAGAAAGAAAATTTATATCCAGCATACAGACAGAGGCTGCACAATACCTCGTAGAGCCCGTCCAATAGCTTTGGAGGTGTTGCAATGTTGTTGTACAATAGCATGGGGTTTTGCCTTCTGCCAAGGCAGTAGTTTTAAAGAAGTCTGAAAAAGGCAGCAGTGGTAGCTGTTTGGATAGCTGCCACTTCCCAAAGCTGCTCTCCTTCCACCTCCACAGTTTACCTGTATCACTGAAGGGAATTAACATCACATCATTATGTCCTTTGGTTTGTCTTCTTCTCGTAAAGGTAGGTGAATCACCTAGTGAGCCAGCAGCAGAAAGTAACAATACTGCCAAGTTAGTTGTTAATGACCTCCCTCTAACAAGCATCTAAGCTATAAACAGGAAAAAAATAATTATTTTCTTCCTAGGAAATCCCAGCTGAACACATTGCTAAGAAACACATCAAAGAGTCAGCTTAAAACACACTAAGTCAGATTTCCTAAACACTGGTAGACCCCTTCGAAATCAGTTAGATGGCTGAGAACCTCCCTTTGAAGCCATCCAAACAAGAAGCCTGTGAAGAAGAAAAGTGCCTTTCCAGACCTATGTCCAGCTGATGGAGTTAACAGCATTGGAACACATGCTCTCATTTTTCATTTGATGTGCAGATTGAAAGAGAGGACTTGGCTCAGGACAGGTAAGCCAGTTGAGTTAAACAGAAATACAGAAGTGAAATGTCTTAGCACAGTAAGAAAGTATAAAGTTATTCTAGCACTGGAGTTCAGCCCTTCAGGGAAGTAATACGGTGAAGCAATTTGATTAAATTAATAAATACAAGGATATGTCATACATAGGCTGTTGACAACAAAGTAAGCAATAAAAAAAATTGGTTAGGCATTCACTGTAATCAAATTTTATTACCTTTGGCCTTTCCTAAAACGCTAAATCTTGAATTTTGTGATTTTGCCAACAGTTCTGCTTTCAAAGTTGACAGCACTCTAGACTCAAAAATGAATACATATACTGCAAAGGTCTGAAAGAAATACAAACTTTAATTTTTTAAGCTAATCAACAGATATTTTTCTATTAGATGTAGATTTTTTTCTTACTGCTTCAGTGCTTATAAAGTTCAAGGGCTGGTATGTCTTGGTTTTTTACTTTTAACTCAGTTATGGCAAGTTTTTAGCTAATGCTGGTTGAAAGAATTCACTGGATTTGAAAGAGAAGGTGAAAGAAAACTCGGTAAAACCATTTCTTTCATGCATGGCTGAGCTTGTCAATAAACACCACCCCCCCCATTTCCCCTTTCTCTGCCACCAGTTTTCTTAACAGAGCTTCGCAGGAGAACAATGGTCAATGAATAAAGGGGTAGTTTCATTGGCAAGTGCCCTCTTTTTTCCATTGGACACAGAATGTCTGATAATTCAGTCAAGGTACTTTATATGGAAGGGCTTGATACCTGCTTCATCACAGTGTACTAAACTTTAAACAGCAACTATTTGTGCTTTGTTTCAATAATGCAGTAGTGGAGGAATAAAATGAGCTCAGTTGTTCGTTGCTGCCTTAAGGAAACACCAGGTTATCTCTTATACTTCAGTGTGCAATAGGATAGTAGACAAGTGAGAGATAAGTTATTTGAAGAAAGACACAGAGATACTTTTCAAAGCTACAGTGTCCCAGATTTCTTTATCTGAGGGCTTTTTGTTCCTATTTCAAAGTGAGTGAAATACTAAATGCTGAAAAAGTCATGATTGCGGTTGAATCTACAAATACTTTAAGTATAGCAATTGAAAAGGATTTCTGATGCACACAAAACCATTCAGATAGATCTCTGGTTATAGGATCGTCACCATCCAAATTTCAATCAACGCATTTTAGCCCTTAAGTCTATTTTCTCTCCCTTCTTCCGTCATCAAAGGTTGGAAAAGTATTTTCAGTTATCATGATATCTTCATTAAAAATAAATATCTACAGTGTTCAAATATAGAAGAGGTGCTCCCTGTCCTAACAGGTCTGGTCCTTGAAGATCAAGGAGGTTAGAAGCCACTGCAGTATTTGTAAATAAGGGTGTGATCTGGCTTCCAGTTCCTTAGAGTTATGTGGTGTACATGCATTCTCTTCTGTTCAGCATCCTGAAAAATGTTACTAGTTTTCTAGGGAATTGCTTGTATCCTCACTTTTCTTTAGCAAATCAGGAAGAGAGGTTTGAGAGGTTAACCTTTAACAGAGAGGTCTGTAAAGGTATGACCATTCACTAAGGAGAGTGGCAAACCACCTCATTTTCCATTTCAGATCTGCTCAAATTGTTCAGTTGAGTTGCAGCCTTAGTTAAACAGAACTTTAAGCCAGTGGTTTAAGCCCCACTGTTTGGTTTGGCTCCCAGATTAGGTTTTGAAAGTGTTCTTAGAATCATTAATATAATTCTGACTTTTTACTTAGATATGGATTTTTTTTTCTTTTGAGTAATGTCATCCTTTGTCTCTTGGCTATTAGTACATTGCAGTGCCACCTCTCAATGGAAGATGAGCATCGCTGAGCTCCTCTAGCCAAAGGGTGAAACAATTTCTTTCTGTGGAACCCATGTGACTGCTTAGATCATTATATTGTCTTCACTTAGAAGAAGTGAATGCTCTCTTTTTTCTATCAGATGTCTTTTAAAGCTATTTAGGCTTTAAATCTCTGGGGAGTAGAATGCTAGATTTTCATTCATCCTCTGCCAAATTGGCTGTATCAAAATTTCAGGTCTGGCATTTGAAGTCATGCCTGCCCTCGTGCCCATGAAAAACTGAAGACACTTTCATAGGCTAAATGAAATCTTAGTCTTGATGACCTTTTCCTTGTTATAGGAGATTGTTTTTTTGGACTATGGCCTCTGGCCTTCAAGTGTAGTATCAGATTTTTCCACTTGTGTGCTGTGAGTACTTAGTCATCAGGAAGTACACTGCCAGACAAATCATAGCTCTGCCTTTCCTGTTGTCACTTTTTAGTACCATTCTTTGAACTATTCCTGTGCTGATGAGTTTTTCAGCAATGAATGCTGGGCAATAAAGTTCATGATTCCCCAGTGAACTGCTCACCGTTCATCATATTTCTTCAAAGGATCGAAAAAATGGAGGAGATACACTCATTTTTTAATTACTCAGAAGATATCCAAGTTTGCTTCTCTTTCCTCCACACATTTACAGGATGTTTATCCTCACTTCAGCAGCCATTTGCTCTCTATGACATGCAGATGAACACCACTCCCAAAGGGAAAAAGTGAATAAACTTTGGTTCGTTTAGTGGCCTGTGGTAGGAAGAAGAGAAAACTGTAAGCAACCTTTCTATCTAGGCCTATTTGGCAAGGAAGAGAAAGGGAAAAAAATACAAGAGTTGCTATCTTCAGGAATTCAAGCTTTCTGCCCTGGAGTATATTAAATTTAGAAAACATATTAACGTACCGCAAAACCCACAGGACAGATTTCAATTGACTCCACCTAGATTTTGGTGGCAAAACATCCTGGCCACATAAACCAATGGAGAATTTTGTGTGGAAAGGTTGGCTTCAGCAGTTATTACTCACAAGTCAAAACAGAAAGATTTATTTCATTTTCCATTTCATTTCTCCTCCCTCTTACAAGCTCAGGAGGAGAGCTTCCTTCTTTTCAGTTTATCCAGGTGCAAACACCTATAGAAAGTAGAAAACAGTGAAGAATCCTCCCTGAAACTTCCTCCTGCTTCATTCTTCATGCAGAAGCTTCTTGGAAGGGATTTCTTAAGTCAGGAAGGATGCTTGGGATACATCTCTGAAGCCTCTGCAGCTGCTCCAGAAAACAAATGCAGACAGTTTTATGATGAGGCGTTCTGGCTTATTTGTCTCAGTTTATATGTTTTCTAAAGTTATTACTTTAGAGCGGGTAAGTGTATTAGGACCGTGGTTTAAGTTCAGCAGTCCCTGTAGCTCTTGAAGATCAAAAAGTGTCATGCAAACGAAAGAAAGTCAAGCAAAACCCAGTCATGAAAAAAGTGTGTCTGTGTGTCTGTGTGTTTGTATGTGTGTGTTTGGGTGTGTGTTAAGGAAAAGTATTTCTTTCCAGTTGCCTGAAGTACCAAATTAACCAGTCTCTTTTTAGTTCCTAGCCTAAAGAGTCATTTTGAGCAAGTCTCAAACCATTTGGGGGCACTGCGGCTGGCTCCTGTACCTAGCTGCTCTAGGAGGTCTCATGCCTTTCCCTGTCTTGTAACCACTTCCTGAGATTTAAGGACAGAGATCCTGATACACTCTTACTAAAATAAGCTTCAGAGCCTTCAGAACCCTTCCAAGTCTGAGCACCTTATTGAATACAGAGTCCTCATGATACTTCACTTCTAAAAAATACAACAAAGTCCTTAATCGAATTTCTTATGATCTTGGCTTGCAGTGCATATACAGTTATCTCCATTGTATCTTTTAATATATATTCATCTGTTCTGTTTGCACATGTAGTCAGGTAAAACCAGTGATGCTGATAAAATGTTGGATTAACTGATTCTAAAGAAGATAACTTGAGGCGAGGCAAGGCTAATAAAAGCTGAAGCTAGCATGATTAAAGAAAAAAGGAGGTGATATCTATTAAGTATAACAGTATTGAATGGTGCTGGCAGGCTGACGTGATGTGAATGCAGTGTACAAAGAGGAGCCAGGAAAGTAGGGACAACATGGTTGTGCCCCATCCCTCCCTTACAGGCTTCTTTTGAAAGGCTAGAAATTTGCCTCATTACTTGTTTAAGAGAGAAATGAAATAGGGAGGCCAAGAGAGAGGAAGCTGTAACCACAGTGTGGGGTGACAGGCAGAAAAAAGCAGAACTATATAAAAAAAAAAAAACACAACAAAACCTTCCCCTACGTAACAGAGCTGTTGCACGCACATACCGGGCTCTCAGCAGCGCTGAAACATGCTGCTGCAGAGGCTGGTCCAGCTGTTTTGTGTTTGAAAATAGTTGGAGAAGGGTGGGAAAACACCTCTGGGGTGGGACCCAGAGCACCTAAGCCAGAGCCCTCTGCTGAAGTTGTCCTTGGGAGCATCCTCTGCAAAAGGAGGCAAGGCTCACTTGGTTGAAAGTTGACTTTTGGGGGTATTTTTCTCATCCTCACATTGCATGTTGCACTGAAAGAGGCAGTAAAATGGGACGAGTGGTACAAGCAATGTTAGGGTTTGTGGAAATGATTAAAAAATAAGATGTGGGCAGCCCCTTAGGTTTCCAGGTCGTGTTTCCATACCTTCAAGCACACAAATTATGTATTGCTGAGAGGAATTATGCCACATGTCTTTTTGCCCTTGTTACCTCTGGAAGAAATAGAGTTTTCTGTTTAGGTAGTTAAGAGAGCCACCTTCTAAACTACTGCCAAAATGTATCCAAGTCCTGTTTATGCCCATGTGTTCTAATGCCAGCACCGTCTTCTGAATTAAATGCCTCTTCTTCCCTGTTTTTTCCATCATGGTTATGTTGAAACAGAGCAGCCTCTCAGCCTTTGCTATGGAAAACGAGCTCTTCTGGTTTCCTCTCACCTGATCAGGTTTCCCTGTACCCCAGGATCTGCTTAGTAACCTTCCACTGAACTGGGGTTGCTCTGAAAACCTCCTTGATCTGCTGCAGTTATTTCTGCTGTTGTCTTAACAAGGCCTTAAGACAGAAAAAATATTTCTCAGTCTCTACCAGAAATGCCTCACCAGACCCATTCTCCAATCTCGTTTGCGTTTTTCCATGGCTGCATCGTGCTGCCGGCCAGTCATTTGGCAATGTGTTAGTACACCCAGTCTAACCAATGAGTTCCTGGCTCATGGCAGAAATTCCTGTTATTAGTCCCCAGTATTTGGCTTGGCGTTTTCTACTTTTTTTTGTTTTCATTTTTATTGCACAAGTCTCAAAGTCATCTGTGCCGGCGGTGCTTACTGGATTTGCATCCTTAGCATATGTAATCTGCATATTCACAATCTTTGTGATGTGGTGAATGAAAATTAATGAAGATGCTAAAGAATATCAACTTGATCTTCAGGAGCCCCACCAGTAAATTCCTTTGAGGCTAGTGTGTCTCCTTTCAGCATTGCTGATTGCATTTCTCTTTGAGCCAGCCCTGTAAGCATTTCAGAGGTCCTCTTCTAATCCATGTAATTATTCAGTCTGATGAATCCTCTCCTGTGTGATACTGTATCAGAAGCTGTTACCTAATCAGATTGTACAAACACCAGCATGACAAATTAATTAAAGCCCCTGCAATTTCATGCACTGGTTCTTTCAAAGGTTTGCGGTGTAGACGCTCTAGCTGTTGTTGTCTGGACGCTGCATTAAGTTTACCGAGTGTAGCAAAGCTTCAACCCTTGGCTTTGCCTATGTTCAACGTCACTGTATTTGCCACAAGTACAGTGGTGAGAGACTACTTTGATTTTTGAATTGATGTTTATAACAATTTGAACCATTTCAAGTAATAATAAGAGCAGGGATTCTACTTCATTGTCTGTTTTCTGAAGCATTCATCATTACTTTTTCTCCTGTCTAAGCACTGCTTGAAGATTTCCTTGCTTTTTTTTTTTGTTTTCACTGCTGCGATATGCAAGCGTGGTTGTTTACTTGATGTGGGCAAAGTATGTAAAGTGGTCAGAACAAACTGGAGTGCCAGCACCAGCAGCACTCCCACAGTCCTGTGCAAAGGCGTCCACAGCAGACTGGGATGTTTTGTGAGCTGAAAGCAGCAGTCCTGCTTCCCACTGACTTGGTAGCATTCCACCATGAAATCCACTGTCGCCTTGAAAATAAAATGTGCACATACAGACAAATAGGCTTGTCAAAAGAGCATTTGCGATAGAATCATAGAATCATGGAATGGCCTAAGCTGGAAGAGACCTCAGAGATCATTTTGATCCAGCCTTCCTGCCACCAGGGACGCCACCTCTCGACTAGATCAGGCAACCCATGGGGATAGGCGCGCAGCTTTGTTTCCTCCAAGTTGACTTCATTGTCTCCTCTGGCACCGCTGCTGCTGGTAAAAATACAGAGGCAGGGATGCCTACCGCAGTGGAAAAGGTAATGACTCTCTGCCAAAGACATACTTGTGAGTATATTTGGTCTGAAGTCTTCAAGTCTCTTCCTCTCTAAGCCTAATAAGCTTTTTCTCACAGTGTCTTCCACACTTGTCCTTTCTCTCTTTTCCACATCTACCAGGGCAGGGATGACTGCCTGTATGTTTCAGTATGGTTTGCTGCATCCTTACTAGCAACAAATTGCTTTCCTGCCACAGCCT
>NW_009730349.1:17408-59083 GCF_000703405.1 Apaloderma vittatum
CTTCCGATCTCCAGACAAGAACAGTAATCCTAATCTGGACCAGTATTTTAAAAATGAAATAAATGAATGGCATTTTTACAATTCTTTCATCATAGCACAATGTAAACTGTGAAAGACTTTAAATAGGAAGTGCTCTGAAATGTAAACTCGCCTGGAAGATTACGGCACCTTTGTGAACAGCCCTCAAATATCCAGCATAGCACAGAAAGCAAAGGCTAATACTTAGCTGAAACTTCAAGACTGTTTCACTTAACAGCTGTAAGAGAAACATGCCCAAATCATACAGAACACAGCAGGTGACTTTTGTTGTGATCACAGGTAGCAGAGTTGGGAGTTGACAGCACCCTTTAAAAGATACTACCTTTGAAATATTAAAAGCAGTATTAAAGTCAACAAAGCCAAGCTTAACATCACCATGTAGAACTGTACAATTCCTTCTTTTCATTGCTAATGTAATTTAATCTGTGTGTGAGGGTGGACGAGATGAGAGGGGAAGTCTCAACAGTTGTGCCATCCTTCCATGTCTTCTGGTAAGACACCTGGGGAAGTAAAAGCACTCAAGCAAAGTTATTTTTCAAGGAGAAAACACTTTCTGATTTGCACTGAGCTCTGGAAGGCAGCAGGCTGGGTCATACCTTCCTGCACCCTCAGCTTCACTGCTGGGTGGGTTTAAAGGCTGTCACTCCACCGGGTCTGTTGCCGCTGAAATGCCATGAGCAGGGCTGGGGCAGGCACGAGGAGTGTGATGGTTCATCCCGCCGCAGCCAGCTGGGGTTTAGCAGAAAACTTTGGATTTTACCATCGTCGACAGTACATCCATTAGTGCAGTAAATCTCCAGAAGTCTGAGAGAAGAGGGGGAGACGTGGCTGTGCTAGCCCAAACTGGAGCTCAAGAGCTGATCCCCAAATTAGGGGTCCAGTAAACAGTGTGACTGAGAGAGATTCAAACTATTCTTTGTCCTATGCTATTCGGGTTTCAAGATAAGCGTGCAGCAGAGCTTCAGAGTAGAATTGCTGCTTAATTTTACAATGCCTCTAATTCAAGGCTCTTTCGTTATAAATCTCCCTGGTTTCAGGGAGAAAAGGCTTAATCCACTAGATACGACTGTGACAAGCATCTGCTTCCTCAAAGGCATCTTTATTAAAAGGAAGCAAGGTAGTCTCCTGGGTGAGAGACATCATAAAAGCTTTGTAATAAAAAGAAATACCTTATTTTCCTTACAGCCTTTTGATCAACAGCAACGGCTTTGTTACGAGAAAAGAATTTATAGTATTTGAATATGTAATTTGGTGGGCTTGTCTTTTGTTCCAAGTGAAATAAGTCATATATATAAAGAAAAATTCAATTCTTCATGGAGATTTTAACTGTGTTTGTTTAAGAGATTGTTAGTTGAGTTGCAAAGTTATTGCAGCTCAGTTCCTTCTATAAAATAAGACTTTGTCACTCTTGCCTGGAGTTGACAAGTTGGTCACACTGGTAGCTTAAACTTGCAGCGACAGCAACAGTTCTCCTCCACTGTAACCTCAGCAAAGGATTTACTCCAATATCAAACACTAAAATGAAGTTGAAAAATAAAGTCAGGTCTTCCAAAAGGAGAACACAGCAGTAGTAAGGGAGTTTCCTCATAGGCAATGAAATAAGCATGAAGAGGTATATTTCCTCTAACTGTAAGTTTATGAAAATGCAGTCCTTTTCTTATGTTTTAAGGCAATTTGGTCTTATCCCATGGCAGGGCAGGAGGCAATCTGCAGGGCTTTTAACGCTGGTGGAGTTCTCTGTGATGGGACCTGAGCCCACCAGTGTCCAGGCTGTCTGGCCCCTGGGGCAGTGTCTACCTACCTGCCCTGCTCCTGAGCCAGAGCTGCTGGGGGTGCCAAGGCCAGGAGAGGGTGAGAGGAGGAGAGCACGAAGAAGGTCTAAAGCATCTAAGAGCAGGCAGCGGTGAGGGGCTCTTTTCTGTGACACTGTTATGGCTCTTTGGTAAAGTGCACAATGACCTAAAGAGAGCTGAGTCTGTTACTGTTCAATCAACCCACAAGGGACAAGTCTGTCGGGGTTTGTTTGTTACCCACCAGCAACAGGCGTAGAGGTGTATTTTCCTGGAGGTTGAGTGCCAGAGCTCACTGGGTGTTAAGAGTCCTGCCCTACACTGTCCTCACAGTAGCCAGTTTCAGAAAATTCACTCCTTGCGGTAAATTTGGGGTGACCCAAGGGAAAGGTTCTTTTTAGATCATCTGACATTCAGGTTAGAATATTCAAGAGAGGTGTCACTTGCTTTCACTTTGCTTTTATTAGAGTTGTATTTTTAATCCTTGGGACAGAGACTTTCAAATAGAATTTAAAAGAGGTACATGCTGTGCAGGATCACTGAGGTCTTTAAATACCTGGAGTCCAGAACTATGCTTTTACAGTAGTAAGCCGGTTTTGAACATCTGCATCTTTGGGATCACTAATTCCAAATGCCTGTGCTTTGGAGAACCATCCCGCTATACTCCTACAGCTCTTAGACTGCGCTTCCTAAGCTAGAGCACTTATTGCATTCCAGCAGAAAATAACCTGGTTTTAGCTCCAATTATAAATTTTCCTCTGAGACCTGTGACTAGTACGAACAGGTTTCTTATTTAAGCCTGCTCGGAACAAGCATATTAGATTATCAGTAGGAACATGACCGGAGGGAGTAGTGATTAAAAACCATCACACGGCATTATCTCAAAGAAATTTTCATTTTCTTTGTAAGCATACCTTCCAGCTTTTGTTGTAAACCATCAGCCAGCATCGACTGCTTAAAAATGTTTCAGATGCTTTCTCCCACTACCACTCTACAAGATCTGTTCCAGGACATCATTACCCTGATGTCTGAAATAATTTATTTGTCAAGACCAGCACAGATTAATTTGTTCCCCTGGAGAATCAGTAGTTGTTGTGCCTTCTTGGCACTTTGTTCCCAGAAGTGTTCCACGGTGGCTGTGGATATCCTCATTTCAGTCTTTCTACCATGCAAGTAAAAAAAAACCCCAGAGTTCTGTCAGGATCGCTCTGTGCTGTTGGCATATGCCTGCATCATTTATGTTCTAGTATTACACAGCACCCCTACAAGAGCTCCAACATTACGTTTACCCCAGGATGGTATGCCTGTTGCCCTGCAAGCTGGTGGCCTTAGCATCGTCACATTTCAGAAGCTGTTTTGGGAGCACTTGATGCTTTTCCCGACTGCCTTGCAAGCCTGAAGAAAGAAAGCCCAGCAGTCTCTAAAGGCCAGAGTTCCACCTCACAGAAGCTGGAGTCTGTGGAAGCGTGATGGTGAGCAGAGCATCAGCTGCTTTCTGTTGGTCCATCTCATCATGCTTTAAAAAGGGAGTATCTACTGTGGATATTATTTTTGGTAGAAAAACAATAAACAGATGAATGAGGATAGAGTATGTGTGCAAGAAGGGTTTTAAACTGCATTGTTAAGCCCCAAGGATGAAGCCATTAGAGTTTTTTGTACCACACTTCTCTGAGGACCTGCAAATAGAGTATAAGCTATTTACACCCACAGTTTTAGAAACTGAAGCTGAGCTGAAGCATGTCCTTTGTTTTCTGGTTTCCTGCTAAGCCCTACCAGAGTTGTCAGTACAGTCAGACAGAATGCACGCAGTTTGGGTAGATTGTCACAGAAAAATACCAGATTTGGGTTTCTGTCCACTCCTGCAAGTTTTAAAGTTTTGTTAAGGCAAGATACAGCTAGTTACAGAGACCATCAACTTGTCCAAAGTAATTTTGGTCCTTTTATCACCTGTGCATCTAGGGCTTTGCAAATTAGAGTGGTTTTTTCTTGTGATTTTTTTTTTCTTCTGTTTTATACTGTGCATTGTATTTTGTCCTCTGGCATTGAAGGTTTCAGCAAAGGATAAATTATAATCTATTGTTCCTGTAGACAGAGAGACGTAGTGAAGAATTCACTGAGTAAGCCTAGCTTATAGGCCATACTATGCTGTCAAAGCAAGCCAGCTCAATTTTTCGAGCCCTACGATGGCAATAGTGTGACACTTGATTCTCTCCCCATTGGTAAGACTTTTGGCAGGATGCCCATCTGAAAATAATTTTGTATTTCATCCTAGAGCAGCTCAGAGATAGATTTTTAGCTGTGCTGAATGAATGTTTTACATCCTGCGTACTTCCCTGCACATCAGCAAGAGGACAAAAAACCCCAAGTATGGAGAAGATAGAAGAGAGATTGCATCTTGTCTGACTTCATGGAAATGAGTGTTAAATGATTCAGAAAGCAGAACAAGACTGGTCTGGGAGTGGGGGGACTGTGACAGGAGGCTATTCCCCCAGGGAAACCTCTGCACGATGTAGAAAAATGTTTATTGCTATAGAAAGAATCACTTCTAATAAGATGAGATCATTGCATCAGGTTATAAGGAATGCAAGAATAAGAAGGAATGTCAGTAAAGGTAGTTTTAAGCTTGGAGTTAAGTTTGATGTAGGCACCACGTGTAAAAGAACGTTGTGCTTGTATATCAAGTGCCTTTTGATGGCTGGTGCTCTGTTGCTGAAGGTGCCCGTAGAGATGCTGTTAGACAGCAGAACCCATTTAAAGAATTATTGTGACACCTTTACAGTTCTGCAGTTAGTGGAGGAACGCATCCAGCTGTGTGTCTGATCACCTCTTCAGCTGAAAGAGATTTAAAATTTCTTTATTTTTTAATTTGGATTTTGTGAACCCAGGTGTAAACACCTCTGAAATTAGATTAAGTGTCAAATTATACCACATATTTGGCATAATCAAGAACACTCCTGAAGTCTCTCGTGACTGCACTTGTGGTCAAGACTCGCCCCCGCCAGATGCATAGAAGTTACAAAGGTGCTTCCAAGCCTCTGAGAAGGCTACCTACGTACTGCTTACGGAATTCCAAGTTGAAACATTAGCAAAGGATTTGGTGAAGATGTAACAGGATTAGTTATTGCTGGGCATTTAGAGGTTATTCCAGTGAACCCCTGGCTCCAGGGTTTGTATGTCCCAGTAGATTCAGGAAGAATGCTTTTTTGTCTCTCTCCGTAACTTATGTGTTCCGAAGAGGTACAGAGGAAAAGCTTGAAGCATTGGTACGTTTTCTAGTTCTCCTCTTTATTATTGAATCCAGTAAGGACAGAGCATATCTAGCCTGACTGCATTTCAGATTAATTGATATTTTACCTGTATTTCCATTATCACAGAAAGCCATTTATTATAACAGCAGCAGCTCCCAGCTGCCTTGAAGTCCCATAAGCAGCAGTGATCAGGTTCTCCCATGGCTTCCTGCTCTTCTAGGTCAAAGAGGATATTCTCAGCCATGCTTGTGTAGGAATATTTACTGTGTTTTCCCTTGTCAAAGATAGGGGAGGTTGAAAAGAGTGCATGATTTCAAGAGAAATCTGTGCTCTGTAAACCCACCACCTGGAAAAAAAACCCATATGCAATAATTTCACTGTGAGTTGACTTGTTGACTTGATGTCATTGGACACGAAGAGAACCAGTCGAGCTATTTTTAAAAGGAAATGTTAGCTAATCCTGTCAACACCACCTGCAAGAACCGGGAGAGAAGTTCAAGGTTCTCCAAACATAGGCTGGGAGCATAGAAGAGTAAATTTTCTGAGAGAAATTTTACTTTGTAGAAAGTCTACAGCTTCTTCTTTTTGTCTTCTTCCACTCCCACATCTTTACCACCCACCTCCCATTTATCTTGAACAGATACATTAGGTCAAATTCTAGAGGCAGAATTACCAGTTTAGGGAGTCTGTTACTTCCTCCAGGTATTGGAGTATTGGAAAGTTCTATAATAACTGAAAGTGCTTCCAAGCATGTTTTGCAAAAATTCTCCAGCCATGGATAAAGGAGATCACTGTCACTATCTGCAGTTTGTTTCCAATTCATCTGAATAACTTTAATCTCATCCTAATAAAGCTTGCACAAAGAATAAGAATGGAAGGGAAAGAAAAATGGATACAATTAAAAATGTAAAACCAAATACAAACCCATCATTTTTCTTACCGATGTTGCAGACTTTGTTTACGATGGGTGTTTCCAGCAGCAGAAACACCAAGTCTGCATTTAGGCTGGTGATCTGGGTGCCCTCTATTTGTCGCTTCTAAGCAATTAAGACATGAGCTAATCTGGCAGCTCTACGCTTGAGTCGCAGGTGCTCACACCTAACAAACTCAGCTTTGTGTAGCCCAAACTGGGCTTTGCCTAGCCAGCAGCGTGCTGGAGGGAGCAGCTGCTTAATGACAGATTTTAACGAGCCGTGTTCCCTGCTCCTGACACAACAGCTGATGAAAAGCACAGACCTCAAATACGTTCTGCTCCGCTTACTTACCATAACATAAGTAACAAGTCCGTGCTGGGCCACGTGAGGAGGTAAATGCTCTAAGAGAAAGCTAATGGACAGTGGATAATGGCATAGTGCTCTAAGTACACATAGGGCTGTGCTAGATGTTCAGCTAGGGCAAGTGCGCACTTCTCAATTCAGGCGCAGAAGCCTCATTTGATGGTTATGTGTATTGTTTTGAAATCATAGTAGATTTGACATGTGCTGTATAGATTGCTCTTTTTTTGTTCTTGTGGCTGGTTTTTTTTGACATAGCGCAGTACTGAGGAAGATGAAAGACCAAACTGCAGTTATTTGCCCTTCTTCTTCCTAAGCCCAGCCATATGACAAGTCAAGAGTTTTGTGGTTTTGCTCAGCAGGCTCCTTACCTCTCCTGTCTGCAGTGAGAGGAGAGAGAGAGAGAGGGAACGTATACCCAGGCTGGATGAACAAAACCTCCAGTCACCTCCCTCGGTTTGCTTTAGCCTTTCGTTAGGTACAAGTAATGTTCACGAAATGGCAGGGACTCGATCGCTTTGCGTATTTTGCCTAGCAGGTGTGTGATGACATTTCCAGGGAGCTCTGAATGACTAGGAGAGCTCCACTGACAACAAAGGGGTTGCAGTTTGCCACTTACTTTGGTCTGCCGCTGGCTACTCATGAATTTGAAGTATGCTGAGGGAGAGAAACAACAAAAGGTAGTCCCACCTGCAATTCTTACACTTCAAACTTTTGAGTGTCTTGTGCTTTAGTCACATCTCAAAGTGATTTAAGAAAAAAAAATCCATTTTTGTACAGTGCATGACTTCCCTTACAGCCACATTTTCTGAAAACACTTTGATCCCATCCTGAATATTAACTGAGGCTAAACTTCACCGTCTTCTGCAATCAAAACAGCCTGGACATCTACCACTGATCTATGTGTCTCACGGATTTATTCTCCAAAGGGATCAGCTGCAGATTTAACAGAAGGTTCCCCTTGCAGGACATCCATCTTGGGCTACTTGCGCTGCTTTGTTGCACAAAACTCAAAAATAGCTGTTTGCGTGACCATACTCCAACAAAGTAACCCACCTCTTTCAGCTGACTACCCATTCTGGCTGTGGAAAAATTAGTAACTCTAAATTATAGTAACAGTAAGGTAGTCTCTAGAGCAAACATGAAGTGGTAAAATAGTACATGTGTGAATTTGATTGTTGGCTGTTGCAGAGTTTGCTGGGTATAATTATTAAATACCTTAATTTCCACGTGTAGAGGGAATTGAGGGGAGATGCCAATTACTTGTCTTCTAAGTAGGAGGACACGGGATCTTAATCACTGACGAATTGTGGAAAGTGTACAGAAATAAGAGAGCTGAAGCAACAGAAGTAAATTTTACAGATCTGGACTCCAGGGTCCTTTCCACAAGAGCCAAGGCAGGAGAATAAACCACCTCACAATTCCTGAGAGAAAGAAGTCTTAGTAGGGTACTGTAACTTCAGTCCATGGGAAAACAAAAGCTTTCCTTTTTGCTTGGAGCAAATGACACCAGTAGTGTTTCCTTGCCTCCTGGTACCTTAGGGACTTGAGCTTAGACTTGAGCTTATGCAGTGTGGTGCTTGACCTTCACTGCTCTAAGCTTAATGCCCAGGAGCACGCTCGGCACAGTTGAAATAGAGACAAGATTTCTGGGCATTTAAAAGTAGTTTAACAAGTTCTGCTGCACCTGTGCAACTCATTCTTTGCAGTTGCTCGCTATGGTTTGGTGTGGTTTAAAAGCACTTGTGATATTTCGGAAGTTCTTACCAAATGCTGCATGCGTTAACATTTTTTTACCATGAAAAGTTTAAGGAAGATGGTTAAAAAAAATCTACAAAGCCAGGGACAAACCTCATTAAGTTCCCCCTATTCTTGCGATTGGCAAAAGTATTTTTGCAGATACACTGAAGTATTTGCTTGGATTATTTTATTTTATTTTTTCGATTTATGTCTTTGTCTAGGCTGTTTTTTTTTAAGAGAGGAAAAATGGGCTTACACTACATACAGGATCTTGTAATTGGGAGTGTCAGGTGACCTTATGTGAAAAAATACCACTTAAGAGAACTATTTACAATATGGGGGGCCGGTTAGCTCAGTCCTTCGGAGCGTGGTGCTGATAACACCAAGGTCGCAGGTTCGATCCCCATTCGGTCCCCATGTGTTGCCTGGTCTAGTTGAGAGGTTTCCCTGCCCATGACAGAGCGGTTGGATTAAATGATCTCTGAGGTCCCTTCCAGCCTAGGCCATTCTATGATATATGTACAGCTCTATGTCAAAAAATGAGAAAGCAAAATCCTAGCTTCATATGCAAGGCATGAACTTAGAAATACAAAAGAAACAAATACATCATCTAAATTACTGAAAAATACTGTTCTACTCCAAGTTATATCTATGAAAAAGCCAGTAAGAGCAGAACAGAAAAGGTGAAAATTGGATGGCAAGGGGAGCTAAGTAATTTCTTGCCATGAGGTGAAAATATAGATGAGTTATTGTCAAGGACAAGATCTCTGGTGAAAGTGAGAAGTGGTGTAGAGCAGATCTTTGGAGCAGCAAGGAGAAGTGGTGGAGAGCAGTGGTTTGGAATGCACTGCCTGGGAAAGTGATGAAGTCACCGTCCCTGGAGGTGTTTAAGGAGAGGCTGGATGTGGCACTTAGTGCCATTGTCTGGCCGATGTGGTGGTGTTGGGTCATAGGCTGGACTTGATGATCTCAGAGGTCTTTTCCAGCCTCAACAATTCTGTGATTCTGTGAAGCAAAAGATCCTTGAGTGAAGGAAGGGGAAATGTAGGAAATGGAGATCCAGCATGGCCTTCGCTGGCAGGTGGAAGTGTTTTAATGAACAGATCTTCAGATTGCAGTTCTGGTTACATGTTAAGGTTCAGGGAGAGGGTAGCCTCTCAGGGTAGTTGCCCAGGAAAGGTGTGGGGTCTCCTCCACATCTCCCAGATGTTCAGCCTGGGGCAGCACTCTAAGATGGCCCCAAGGGCCCTTCCAACCCAAACCTGTCTGTGCCCTTTGGAGCCAAGTGAGAAGATCACACAATCACAGAATCACAGAATGTGATCGTGGAGAGAGTGGCAATCTCCATTTCAGGAGGAGGAAGCCACAAGCAGTCTTTCAGCAGAGACTGGGTCGGTGCTAATAAAAAGGCAACGTGCCAGAGTTGTGAGAAACTGACAGGTATGGGACCTGTGTAGATTAAATTTGCTGTGCGCATACAAACAAGTCCTATAACAGTCCTTGCAAAGATTTAATTTATACGTATGAGAAAATGTGATTTTATGAAATATGCAACAGATAGCTTGCTTTATGCTTTGGGGGTATGATGTGAGGAAGAGAACAGCGCCTGTTTCTGTGAGGAATTAAAAACCAAAGAGGGAACACTGTTGCAGATACTGTATCATTTGTGATTAAGGCAAGTATTTTTTGTGTGTAGATACATATGACATGCATTTGTATCTTCCCCTGTGTTTTCTAGCAATTAAAGATAATCAGAATGGAATTTGGTGAAGAAATGATAGCTATTCCATAGGGCATTTTGAAGAGGCAGGGAGTCAGCTTTCTTCTGGTTTTACGTGTCTCAATTTATGTTTAAGTTTTATTTGTCTATACTCCTAGACTTAGAAATAGCTTTTGAGAGAAAATGAGTCTCTGGCCTCTACGTGAAGAAGATCTGAAGACAAATAAACTCAGTTTGGAGTTTGCCATATTTCTGTAACACAATTACAAGTGCTTCTCACCTGTGTGGACAAACTCCAGGGAAAATTGAATTAAAAGCTCACATACTGCTTTGAGAGAAAAGCATTCCCTCGTGAGTTTCCCCTTTGATACATTTTGGACAACTGATTACCATCAGTCAGAGGATACCGGGAAAGTCATGATGCAGGGAAATATCCCTGATGTGTTGGTTTTGCTCCTGTCCTCGTCCCTTACAAGCACTCCTTGCCTTCAAGTTAATGGTTATGGTCTTACCTCAGGGAATAGGTTTCTCCACAGCCATCAGTGGAAATGGAAGTGGTTTAGGTCTCCGTCATACAGGTTTTGGCCATCCCTGTTCAACAGACACTACCTGGGGAATGTGTCCTGAAGTCTCGTGGCTTCAGGATCAGTGTTCTCCACGTCCCATGAGTAGACAACTGATTTGACCCCTCCAGGGTTGCTCCCTCTCATAAATATCCTGCCACCTAGTCACATGTAGCTTTGAACACATTTTGGCTTTGGAGTCTGGTTTCTTACCTGGGGTCCTGTGTTGTTATCTTCTGCAGTGTACTGTGGGTTTTATGTTATTCTCTGACTTGTGCTAGTTGTTGTTCACAGACCTACCCCCAGTCGGTAGGTGTCCTGGGGCAGTGTGCTGTAGATACTCTTCCAGCTCCCTGACACGTCCTCCTCTGCCTTGGTTCCTGCAGTGGGAAGGACTTCACTGATGCCGCTGCTGCCCTAGTTATTCCTACATCTCCTGGTTGTGCCTGTTAGAAAGGGCTGTCCCCTGATATATGTCTGGTCAAGTGAAAGCTGTGAGTGCTCTAAAATTACGCTGGTTTGGATTTAGCGCCTTTATTTAAACTTCTCCGAGGATGCGCTTTCATACAGTGTTGACATTGGATAGTGAACAGATAGTGTCAACAAGTAAAACTGAGATCCTGACCATGGTAACAGAGTGATAGGCACTTCAGGTAAGGGTAAGAATCTTGCAAAAAATGTTCAGTCTTGCTTTTCATTGCAGCTCAGAAAGGTGAATAGATGAATGTTACTGATTGCATTCTAGATTGCATTTTCGTGTCTTAGTTTTTGTTTTGCAGTGTGTGGTCTTTCTTCTAGGCCATATTCTCATTATTTAAGCAGTCAGAGTAAACTTGATGGAAACTTTCGTACGTTGACTTTTATTTAAGATAAAAACATGACACCATGAAGCAGCAGGAGACAGAATTCCAGCTCTGATTATCAGGGCAGTCCTAATGCTCTTCCAAGGGTGGCCTCTCCAGAGATAGGCCACATAGCGTGAGAGTGTCCCTGTCTCAGGACAGGCATCTCTTCTTCTTTCAGTCTGGGGTTCAGGACTGCAATTTCTTGCTGGTGACTGAAATTATTTCAGTGGGTTGAAGCACAGTCAGCACTTTCAGCACTGTGGGCATGAGTGGCTAGCTGTGCTCTTATGGGACAGCCTCAGTAAGGGAGCAGAGAGGAAGTGTTTTAATAGTGGACTAAAAGGAATTGACCCCAGATTGCATTTCAGTTATCTGACACATGATCTACAGCAGATGCTGACTCAAAATTAGAGATGCTGAATTAGAGTAAAAGCATTGCAAAACAACCCTTGCCCCCCAAAAAAGGAAAAGGGCAAAACCAACTAACACTTCTTAATAATCATTTTCAAGCTACAAGGTCAGACCTCTATACCCCTTTGGTGCTATCTCTTCATATACTGTGTCTGGGCAATGTTCTTGAGATAGAGTAAGAGCACTACTTGTTTCCCTCAAATTGCCTACCAGTGGCTCCAGCCTTTATAAGAAACCCAGCCAGAGGCTGAGATGCTGATGCGATAACACTCAGGGAGCCCCAACACAGCAGTCTGCAGCATCGGCTCTGTCGAGTGTCCTTCGGGCAGTGCGGTTCCTGCAGCAGTGACTGGGGCAGGCAGAACAGCCGGAACTAGCTGGTGTGTTTAATACTGAAGATTTCAATGTGATGAGATACAGTAAATGAAAACTCAGCCAACAATCACCAGGAGAAAGACTGTCCCCCACATCAGCTTGCTCTTCAACTGGATACATTGGCTCTCTTCCATTTTCTTAGGAGAGGGCAGGCAGGAGGAAAGATATAGGGGAAGAGGGAACATGTTACAATTTGGCCAAGTTATTGCCAAACTGAGGGGGGTTTTGATGTCGCTCTTAGGTAGACAGCTAGCTAGAACACACTTGAAAACATCTCAGACAGAATCCCAGCTTCAAACAAGCCGTAGGAACATGCAAGCTTCTACTAGCTCACAGTCTGCTTTTCCAGGAGAAGCAAAATTGAGGACTGGCAAGAATTGCATTTCTCGGAATTTACTTGCTCTTGTCAAGTATTGACTGCATAGTCTATAGTTAACTTCAAATGAAGTATAAATTATGCCCTTCTAGTTGAAATTCTATGTAGTACATAGGTGATAAAACATTTTTAAAAGCAGAAGAAAATGTACACAATAGCTGTGGCTTTCTCAGCAGGTTGTTTTATGCATTTATATGTCTAGTCCATTACACAGTAAAACATCAGACATCCAGTAGCCTCTGGAAGGAGAGGATCATATGAGAAATGGTCAAAATCCATAGCACCAGCTTAAGAGACAGACTTTGAATTTTTGGCAACAGAGGTGTGTAGCTGCAGATTGCAACCAAATCTTTTCTGCCAACATTAGTGAACAGTCCTGGAAGCTCATACAAAACAGGACAAGCTAGACCCTTGACATTTTTCTCACAATTCTTGCTTTATAAATCACTGCCTTTGCAAAAGTTTGTTGGATTCATCCATATGCATGTCCTGGAAATTTGATAGAGGTCTCATATGTTCCTTCTAAGAAGCTAAAGCCAACTGCAGTACCCAATTTTAAAGATGTGGTTACTTCCTTGAAATGTCATTATGTGTATTATTTGGTATTCCTCTGACCTGAATCTTTTGGGAATTTAGAAATTCTTGTCCTCTCTGATTTTAGTGAACATTAGAGACGGCACATGTTTACTTATTAAAAAAAAGGTCAAAGACTGTTATCAGATCTTCTAGTAAAGATTTCATCTTTCTAGTTATAACATAGTGAGTTATAGAAGACACTGCATAGAAGCAGCTGTAGATCTTGGTGCCTGCCTTTTGAGAAGTGTTTTAGGAATATGACTGTTTTAGGAATATGACTGTTATGGACCTACTGGCTTATGCTCCACCTAGAAGTATTTTGTGCTTTTTTCTGTTATTTCTAAAAGATGGGTGAGCAATATCAGTCATTTTGTTTTAATCATGTTTGATGAATAGCAATTTACTGTGACATCTTCACCTGCTTCCCTATTGGCTTACCTATTCATTAGAAACTAAGGAGAAGGTGCCAACACCTGCAATAGTCTTTCTTCCAGCATCTCGATTTCCTAGTTTGCCCTTCATATTTGGTGTGAATAAGCCAGCTGAAAGTAGGATCTGAAATATGTATGATCAAGCTAACTTCTCATATTAAATGTTGTCATTACTGTTATTACTTCCTAGTTCTGTGTGATTTTGTTGACAAGCTACACAAATCTTTGTAAAGATATGCTCTGTGGTCTCTGATACAAACATGGAATACAGATGAAGTTTTGTTATTGATTTTTGTTCACACAAAAAATGTACAAAACAGAGTCAGCTAAAAAAAATGAAGACCTTGCCCTGGTTTGTATTTTTCTTCCTTTATGAAAGATTTAATTGGAAATCTAACAGGAAATTAGACTGGAAGATTACCAGATTCATGGTGGCGTGCCATGAAAGATCAAATGCCTGTGTCTTTCATATTGCACTCCAAAGCAGCTTTATCAAGTATCTAGGATTTCTTGTGGATTTAAGATTATCAAGTATGACATCGTCAGCTTCAGTAGCAAAAATATTCTAAGGTACATGGGGTAGAAAAGCTACCAGGTTCTTGCATAGTGTTTGGAAGTTGAGGATGAAGAACCTTTTTCATTGTCATCTTAAAGTGAGAAAGGAAAAAGAAAGCTACAGAAGCTAAACCATCTGTATACAGGCCTATTGACTGTTCATTTCCTAAGGATCTTTTCAAAGAAACATTTAGAGGGGTTGCTTTTTTAGGGCTAGCCTCTAGAGTGTTTCATCATGTCAGCCAACCATTCCACAGGAGTATAAACTAACAGCAGCATACCTCTTACAAAAGTCCCTTTTGGATTTTGACAGTTTGCCTTACCTGGTACACAGTGTGGCTCTGAGGAAAATTACTCAGAAGGGTCTACTTGGCTGTCATTTTTTCACAGAAAAGAGATCAGAGTTCAGCCTGTAAAACCAGAAAGGGAAAGAAAGAGGAGTGCTCAGATTTTTCTGTCTGTCCTGCTTAGGTGGAAAACTTAGTTACACCAGGGCCGAAGTCACCCGGAGCTAATTTCATTGGCTTGAGGACTGTGCTCAGCAAAGGTTTGTCTCTCTGCAGAGGGATCATAGTGCTATGCCTCTTGACAGAATGAGACGACTTCTTAAAGGCACGTCTATCCCAGGAACCTTGTCAGAAGTGGATTACAATCCTCCACAGCCTCTGGTATTTAGGAGTTGTCCAAACCAGGAAGGAGGTACTTGCATTTGTAAAACTGTGCTGGAAATAATTCTGCTGTTTACATGTGATGATTTTAAGCCAGGCTACCTGAAATTGGTTAGCTGCTTCTCTTTAACTTGAAGTTGCCAGAAATATTTTATTGTTGACAAAAGAGAAGGGAAAAGCCATAATCAGGGAACCCTCTATATGACATAGTCTAAGGCTATTTGCCTATTGCTGGCAACAGCAACAGTATTCAGCATCTTCAGGTAGTTTAAATTAAAATATTATAACTCTGTATACACCTTGATATTGAATACAACATTATCACAATTATCGTCACAAAAGACAGCTAAACTTGACTATTCATTTCAGAGGCCACAGTGTTTTACACAAGTTGAGTTCAGTTTTAAGCACTCAGTAGTGGTTTTGGCATCCACAGATGAAGTATAATTTGAACTCTTACTGATGCAATAGATGAAATTATCTATACTCCAGAAAAGGTTGCATAGCCCTAGCATATATTTCATATCTAACAAATGATAATTTTCAGGAGGGGACAAACTGAAGCAAGACAGATGAAAACATTTGGAGCCTCAGATGCTCAGATAAGAGCATGTTGCAAGAGAGAAATTTGACAGATACCAAGGATGGAGAAGTTGATATTTTCTTTTCGCTATGTTGACAGTGCAGCTTTAGTTGAAAAAATTAAGCATGTCTCACAGGAAGAATGGAAAAGAACATTAGGAAAAACGCTAATTTCTGCTATGGGGATATGCTTTATTTTGAAGTTAGTGGGAGTTGCTTGCTTATATGGTCTTTGGAAGGGAAAAAAAAGTCAAAAGAGTGCAACAAAAGGACTATGCTTATATTTGAAATGGAAGGACTTCACCACAATTACCTGATGATACTCTGCCTGGTTTGTTCATTCAGGAAGAGCAGTATTAGAACTGTGGTGTAGGTGGATGGATTGAGATTTTGAGGGTGGGCTGGCAAGATATTCCTGGTTGGCCTCATTGCTACGGCCCTGTCGTACACATCAGCTGTAACCCATAGGAACTAAATACTCATGAAAACAAGTTGTATTTCATCCTTTATGCTTTTTGAATCAAATCTTGTTTAAACAGTTTGCTGGGTGTACCGGGTGATTGATGCTGTTACACTGCAGATTAAATTTATCATTCTGTCATTTTTATTCAATATTTTAGAAGCATTTTGGTGCAGGCTGTAATCTGAAGCAATGTTATGCATTTTTTTATGGTTCACTTTAGTTATAAAAATATTCCGTCTAATTCTCAGTGATTCATTGACAGACATTTCCTAAATATAGGCTTAGAATGAATTAGTAGGTTAGTTGAACCTGAATATGTCTTGAAATACATGTGCTCTGTTTCTTTTTAAACATGCTACAAGGAGATATAAATGAATATAGGATCAGAATCGTGTGAAATATATGAAAGGAGAGCAGCTATGTTTAGTCACGTGCATATTTGGCCTAGTTTCATAATAAACATCATAGAATGATATCAGCTATTCACAACTATTACACGGGATGTAGTGAAAAGCTCATTACACTGAAAAGAGGTTGAGTCCCTGAAATTCCAGCATATAATAATGTCAGAGATTTTGCCTGTAAAGATGACTGGCAAGGATTGTGCTTTTTCAATATTGGGCTGAGGCCTCGAAGTGGCATTTAAATGGTCTTGTATCATCCATGATTATTATCAGGTCATAAAATTACTCTGAAAATGAAAGATACTAACTTCCAGTATAGCAGGACATATTTTCCTTATCTGCAAGACTACTTCCCTTGAATTTACTGTCTATGTGAAATTATGAAGTTACCTGTGTCACACGTTACTGCTCCTGAACCCAGAGAAATAAGGCCCAACTGAGTGTGAAAACAGTGAGAACTGAACTTGCTTGCTCCTTCAGAAATTGGCTGCTGAAGATTGGTTTTGGGACACTTCCACAGGTGCTACATTATTTGCTGTTTCTATGTTTCAACAGGCCTTGAATAGGGGCATCGCTGCTGTCAAGGAAGATGCTGTGGAAATGCTGGCCAGCTATGGGCTGGCATACTCCCTGATGAAGTTCTTCACGGGTCCCATGAGTGACTTCAAAAATGTAGGTCTGGTGTTTGTGAACAGCAAGCGAGACAGGACCAAAGCAGTTTTGTGCATGGTTGTGGCTGGCGCTGTAGCTGCTATATTTCATACCTTAATAGGTAAGGTCACTTCACGTCTAATTAATATGTCTTCTGATTTGCTTCCCTTGCCTGTTCTTCAAGCTGATTAATTTTAGGCTTAAGATTTCATTTATAAGTGCAAAAGGAGATGCAAAAGACATTAAATCTCTTGGGCTGGTATCATGCCTATCCATGCAATTTTTATTACTTTTTAATCAGGTTGTTAAGTGACAAATTCCACCCCCAGAGCTCTCCTACCTGACAGCAAAACAAGCTGCACACTCTTTTAGGCAGGCATGTGAGCAGAACTTTGACAAGTTTATCAGGTTGCATGAAGCTGATAGCTCAGTCTTACGATTAGGTAGTGACGATCAGCTATCAATATCTGCCTGCATGGGTTTAGCAGGACTTCAAGGTGTGCTTCTTAGGGCTGTTTGTCACAACTTGGTGGTGTTGTCAGTGTGCTCCTCTCTGTGTCTCCTCTCCCTTTGCTGCTTATCTCACAGCACAAAACTCTAAGCAAGTAGGGGCCAGCATCCTCACTGAAATATCAGGTATTACCCTCTTCCAGTGCTAGTCATCGTGCCCTTCTGTTGAATAATTCGTCTGTAAGAGAAGTAGTTACTAAGAGCACTTTATGCCAAACCAAGACCAGCTCCCTCAGTGAACTCTGAAACAAAGAAAATACACAAGCAGATATGAGCTGAACATAAAAAGTAAGGCAGGCACAGCATTTGCCAGTTTCTGAGAGCCTGGAGAAATGGGATATCAACCCAAGCATCAGCCACAGCCATAAAAAGCCATGTGACCTGGAAGACTTTACATCCTTTCCAAGAACTGCATCAGATTCCCTGAACCTTCTGGCTCATTCTACAGAGCCGAAGCATCTGGACCTCAGCAACGAGGATCAGGAGACGCAGGAGGAAGAAGCAGAGAGTGCATTGCATTCAACAGGTAAAATCCTAAAAGCTGGGAGCTCTAAGGGATGGGAGGAGGGAGGTAATGCAATAGCCTATGGAGACGTGTTGGTTACAGGCAGTAGGGTTGAGTTGGGTGATGAGCAGCGGGGGTCGTTCCATCACAGAAAGATGGCAAATGCGAGTGTGATGGCAATATCCAGAATTGCTGTGAAATTACAGACTGGCCTGGAAATGAGGCTATTAGTTTCTCAAAAGCAGCACGTGCTGCTGGACAGCATGTAGAATAGATCTCAGTTCTTGCCCAAGTAGATACAAGACCCATCTGGTAAATATGAATGTCCCCTGCTCTTATCCTTTAACAGGCTGCCAGCTCTGTTCACCAGCTTTGTGTGCCTCCCATGCACTCCAGTTTATTTGACCATCATGTCTCTTATTCCACCCCTGATACAGCAGCTATTTACTTTTGCTCCATGTTACAGTCGTAATAAATGCTTACTGTAACAGCTCACTAGCCATGGTAACTCTATGCCAGGGAAAAGATGTTGCTGATTTTATAAGCTGAATCCATGCATCCAAGTTAGTTTAATTCACTGGTATCAATTGGTCACTTCTTCAATATGTTTGCAGTTGAGACCATTTTACTGAGTCACTGTTATAAACTTTGGGCCATTTGTATATTTGGCTCTCATATTTCCTTGTTTGGAATGTTTCTTCAGACCCCAGAGCTGCTCTTTAGTTGCTCACTTTTTTCCCTGCCAGCTCCGGTCAAAGTTTTTGGCTTTGCCAGCTGGATGAAGAAAAATTTTCTAGTCATGCAACATTTTATTTTAAGCTATGAGAGATTTTAGGAAAATTTAAAGCATAACTATCAAATTTCCAGGTAAAAAACATCACTGCATTTTTCATGTGAGACTTGTTATTGAAGGGAGGTGTTTGGGGCAATCATTGGAAAACATGCCAGATAAGTTTCTTGCCTTTGCCTGGAAGCAGAGCCCTGCTGAGTTTAGAACCTCTGAAATGCCCTCTCTGCAAATATTGGGGAAAAAATGAAAAAAGAAGGCTGTGCTTACCATGCGTTAAAATCATGAGTTAAAGGGCTTCACACAGTCTTTCAGCTGCTTATGGTGGCAGACTGCAAAATATTTTTTAGTATTTTAACTTGTCTATGCTTGAAAATATGCAAAGGCCACAGCAGGGACTGGCAGAGAGCCCAAGAGAATGGAGTTAGTCAGATTCTAGCACCAATTGCCTGGGTGATGTTGCCAAGTTTTTATGTTCCAAGTTTCCTCTGAACCTGTTTCAAATCCTGATTATTCTTCTCTGACCCACAGATGCATAACCTGCTGAGCAGGAGGAAGAGAAGGAGTCCAGGCAGCCTCCTAGGACCTGCAACTACTCCCCAGCAGCTGCAAGTCTCTCCCAGGCTCTCTGCAGGAGACAGAAGTACAAGTTACTGATGCTCAGTGGATGAAAAACAGAAACAAACAGTGCTTAGGTGATGGAGTTTCTTCCACATGCCACGTGCATGGTGCTAAGGAAGACGGCATGACTGTCAGCCGTAGACTGTTGAAGCCCAGGAAGGAACAGGGAACAAAAAGCCCAGTGAAATAAGGAGGAGTACTGAAGGTCCGAAGGAAGAAAACAAGTGGTGGTAGAAACACGGTGACCACAATGAATCACCACATTTCCAACTGTGATAGACAGTATTTACAGTCTGCACACCGAGCTCTTCACAAACAGCAGCCTCTGCATATTTAAAGTATCAAAACAGACCATTTCACCCACCTGACTCATTCTTCATTGCTTCAGCACCAGCTCCCCACTACTGCTTCCCTCCTTCCCTCCTCTGTGGGAGACACTGGCAGAATCAAACCACTCAAACTCACAGTTACAAGCTCTGGGTCTCCAAGTCATCACATTTTCCTTTGAACATCTGCAAAGTCTCACCAACAGTTCCTATCACCCCATGTACGCGTAGTGCTAAGAACCAAGAAACAAGTAGACCTTGACCAAAGGGATTTGAAAACATATTCTCGTCCCACTTATAATGCTGCTGCAAACCTTGGTCAATACAGTATTCCTAAATTTGCTGTTTCAGTTGGAATCTGGAAATAGAAGATAATAGTGTGCTGCTTTCCTTCCCTTGTGCTATTTTGGGAGCAGCTACTGCCACCAGTTTCCTGGTGGCAAGTTCACTACCTAGCCAGGGTCTGAAGTGTCTCATTGCTGCAGAGATCTGCTTTTGGTGGGAATATTGGGCTGTAGGAGAAAGGATTCAAGACACTAAGACCATCTGTGCGTATTTTTGACATCTTACTAAATTGCCAGCTTGACAGAGGAGATAAATCATTTGTAAAACATTATGCTAATATAATGCATTTCATGGTGTTGCTGGTAAACCCTCCATACTAAGTGGGCCCTTTTAACACCAGTGTCATGAAAGACATGCACATTTGCTTTGGCTATGAAGCATCACTGTTCAGCCTTTCACTATTTACTGAGAAATAGTATACTGAGAAAGTGAGGGTATTTTTGCACATTAATATTACTTTATGCAACTTTCTGATGTTCTGGAAATGTCAAGGCAGAAATTACTTTGGGGAAACACCCTCTTTGCTTAAGTAGACATTGTTAACTGGTGACCGCGACACCTAATTAAAAACTACATGATGGATCATTTGTCATCACCAGGAAGAAAAAAATTTGGAACTTTAGTAACCAGGCAGACCTGTAGCAAACTGGATGGTCAGGACATGAGAGTGACTTGTTTTGCACCAATTTATTGCTGACAGGCTAGAGGGCATGAGCCACTCCCTGTGCAGATTGCACAGGGGAGAGCTTGAGCACTTGCTGGTAATTCTGCTGATTCTATTGAACCTCCCATGTGCATGGTCGCTGCATGTATGTGAAAGATCTGCATAAGCAGCAAGACATAGGTGTAATTCCACTACTTTCAATGTAACACCGCTGGAATTTTCTAGAGTCTAGGTGTACAGAGTGGCTTTGACAACATGAGTTGTTTTTTGCAGTCAGTCTTGTTCCAGCATGCCCACTGTACTGCCTCATACTAAACGTTTTGCCCTGGAAAAAGATGCAGCACAGAAACAGAAATCAAAATATGATCCACGTTTGCTTTTTGTTTTTAATTTATTTCTAAAAGATAATAAAGTTTTATTTATTAAATGTGTCCTGGTTCACTCAGATGGCCATTGCTAAGGGAGTGAGACATTTCCCCACTGTCCCAACCCTTCTGCCACAACAGGGGCAGTTTCTTACCAGCAAGGTATTCAGGGCGAAGGAGGAAGAAAGCCTATGACCAAAATATTTGTGGAACAGTGATTATGTTTTAGTTAAAACAAGCTAATTTTGAGACATACGAGATGCTGGCCTAAGTAAAGATATTTCAGAGACCAAAAATCATTGATAGATTTGGGAAAGACAACTAATCAATTTTGGAACTAGAGCTGAGCACAGAAAAAGGTGATTGTAGTAATCAGTCTGCAGTGAGATGCTCCCAAACTTTTTTTCCTTCTAAATTAATTTATTACTGTAAGAAAAAATAATCACAAAGCCTAAAACATTCTAATCATCAAGGCTTTCACAATGAGGACACAGGCTTTTTCTTCTGCTTCAGGTCAGGCTACTCAAAGACATAAAGAAATCTATGTACCCTGTGCAACCTCCAAATGAAGATTTACCATTCAATTATTTTTATAATTTTTTTTCAAATTGGTATTTTCCTATCTGCGCAAATCAGTTAGCTAAACAAACTCTTGGACAGCACCAGTTTTGGCCATGTGAGCCATTTTTCTGACAAGCAGCAAAGATTTTTACTTCTCAAATCTCCAAGTTCATTTTATAAACTAGCAGCAAAGGATGAAAATGGAATGCATCTGGAAAGAACACACTTTAACCCAGAAACCTTTTTTTATTTTTTTTTTGTCCTCCAGAAAAGCTAATATTGACATATCTAGCTTTGTGTCTGGATATAAATGGTATCACTTCCTATGAGGATTTCTTTTTGTTTTCTTTATAATGTAACTATAACATATTGAGTAGCAGACAGCTCTGGAGTGACTACAGTACAGCTATATGCTGGCATCATTAAGAGTGTGTTCAATCGTTTTAAGAATGTCTGAAGTTTATGTGGTAGTAATTGGCTTGTTAGAGAAATCAGTGTAGTGAAGAGGAGATCCAATTAGGTATGCAGTTTTCAGTGTCATTTCTTAAGCTTCTGGATCTTAAAACTCAGCTAGGAAAGGCAAAAGCAAGAATTCCTGCTTAAGTTCTGTAGCAAAACTAATTTGTAGACATACAATATAAATGAGGTATGAGAGGAGAGCAAACAGCCAGATTGTCTTGGGGTTGGGTTTCTCTGTTTTAGTTGACATGATGCAAGGAATGGGAAGAGACATCTGCTTTAGATTCATGTAATACTTCTCAGCTCTGTTATCTGTGTTAATAATTTTGTGCCATGCTTCATAATAAGTTTGTAAGGATGCCAAGGTTAAGTTCTAATTGCATCAGCAATTGCTTTATTCACAGCTCAGAGACACGTGCCTGTGTATTTGTCAGTGAATCTCAGCTTGCTGAGTCCTCCTTTCTGAGGACAGAAACATTCATGGACATCAGCAAAAGTGATCGTGGAATAGTTAACTATTTTAAAACTAGCTTTTAAGCTTAGCCATTTTGATTTTAAAAATAAGATCACATTAAAAAGTGCAGGTAGACTTTTCATTTTTTGATGGAGGAGAGGGCACTGATAGCCCTAAAAACCTTAAAAATGAGGTGCTGTGGGCTGTGGTGGTATAAGTCCCTCGAGAGTGCCCTGCTAGTAAACTACAACCCTGTGGTCGACTGCCTGTTCTTAGAAGTGAGAGTAGTTCAGCCTGTGACCCTTCTGATTCTGTGAATTTTTCTATGATAGTAAACTTTAAAAAAATTTATCAACTTAATGGCTTTTAGACCCCAAAAAAGTAACTTATTACTCACTTTCTAAACACTTGAAAATTAGTCTCACTTCAAGCAGGTGAAGGCGAGCAGGTGGAGTGCACAGAGAGCGTGGAGGGGTGACTTCTGCGACATGCTGTCTTCCCAGCACTGCTCCGCTGGTGGAGGCCCCTCCACAGAAGCAGGTTCCTCAACACCTGGGCTCTGGTTCTGTCCCCGTGTGGGGAGTAAGGCTGGTGTGTTTCCTGCAGAAGTTTTTGAAGTTCTGTGCAAAAGTGTAAAGCAACTTCAACAGAACCTAAGAGACAGCTCGATGAACCTGGCCCTCACGAGCAGCTTGCCCCACATGCCTTCCATACTTTTTCATTCAAATAATTCAATTCAGAATCATCCATGTACTGCCCTGCCATAAAAGCAGCTTTCCACAGTGACTTGCCACAGAAAAATCCATGCATAACAGAGTTTTCAAAATACTGAGCAAACCTTGGTGTATGGGTTTTCATGCAAAAATAAAAACAGGCTGTGCTTGATGTGTGACTGGACTGTAACAAGCACATGAACCCTTAAAGAACTAAACTGGCCTCCCTGAACTGAGGAAAGGTTGGAATCCTGGTTTAAAGTTCTTCCTCAAGCCCCTTGAAAGGGAAACAAGGCTGGGAGTGCTTCAGGAGCATGGCTAAGCAACTTGGGGATTACTGGGTAAACTGGGAGACTACAAGTCTAACAGTTGTATTTCGGAGGAAAAACATAGCAATAGGGACCAGCGTAGGGAAAAGACAGAGTTTCTAACATTTCAGCATCTTTTGCGCAGTCTTGGTTATCTGGAATGAGGCACGTACCTGTTCCTAGAGCTGTGATACCACCTCCTTTGATTTTACTACCTTGTTTATATTGTCTTATTTAGACTGAAACAGTGTTTTCAGTCATGTTGACTGTTTAACTGCTGTACCCCTAAACCATTACAAAACAACGATAACTTGAACTACTCTTCAATTGCTTCCAAACATTGTTCATGAGTTCTGAGAGACAGTTTAAGGCTAAAAAGATTGAATTGGATGGCTATTGTCAGCATTTGTCAATCCAGTTATGTGACCTGCATGCATGAAAAGGCTAAATTTTCTGAAAGATTCTATATGAAAGTCTGTACAGTGGCAATAGAGCTATTATATATGGAAAATCAAATAGATGTTCACATTTGAAATAATTATCCTAGAAAAGATGCAAGTGGAAGAGAACTGAGGTAAGATTCCCTAGGCACAAGTAATTGTGCCATTACTTACGTTGAGAGGTTGACTTTACAACCTAATCATTCTTTTAACAGCTATCACAAGTGTATAGAGGAAACTAAGTAATAATATGCATAGTTTATAAAAGGTTAAAAACTGTTTGGATTATTTAACTGTGTGTATTGTGTAAATCCCCATAGTTTAGAGACTCCAATCATAGCTAGCTCTTTGTTATTCCTTGTCATGGAGAGAACTCTGAGGCTATTAAAACAGTTGGATAAGATGGGTGCTAACAGGGTCAGAGAGCTGTGTAATGGGTCCCTGTGTCTGCGCTGTCTTCCACCCAATGCCCTGGGAAGAGAGACCTGGCAAGAGACGTGTTGCCCAACACTAAAAAGTCTTATATTGGGTTGAAACAGGATGATGAAATAACATCCTGGCAATTGCCCTTTCTCCACTTGTGGTTCCTGAGGTGCTGGCTCTAGATAAGGAAGGAAAATAAGGCTGGTCGAGGCTGTCCAGAGACTGTGCAGTGATGGGCGAAGTGCCCTGACAGAGGTGATAATTAGGCAGAGTAAGGGAGGGGCATAATGAGTGTGATTTGTTGCATGCCTTCGCAATTCATGGTATCCTTTTACAGCTTGGGCCAGGTAATGTCATGAGAATGCAGTGACAATAGGTGGTTTTAGCATTTACAAGGTACTAAGTCCCATGAAATACACAATGCGTGGTAAAAACAGCTTTTCTAACAAAGAGCCTTGATTTAATGAAAGAGCGGTAGATTTTCTGGAGTATCTGTGTGTTCATTTAGCAAACAGATGTGGCACTTACTATCCTCATCTCCCAACCCAGCCATTTGTTATCACTTCTCTGCCAAAGGTTACTTGAAAAAGAAACATGAGAGCACTCCTTAGTCATAAACAGCAGCTGGTGAGGCTGTAATATCCTGAAGCCCCTGCAGCTGTTTGCTAAGTGGATGCATGTCTGAGCTCCTAGGCCTCACAGTCTTTCTGATACTAGTGAGTATCTCACCCAGGGTCCATATATAACCTTTATTATTCATTCCTATTCTTGTGTCTCTACAGCGTATAGCGATTTGGGGTATTACATTATTAATAAGCTGCACCATGTGGATGAATCAGTGGGAAGTAAAACTCGGAGGGCCTTCCTTTATCTTGCTGCCTTCCCTTTTATGGATGCCATGGTGAGTGCCTGATTCAGAATGGAATTTTAATATTAATGTTATTTTTTTTAGTTTGGTGACCTTAGTTAACAAAGTCTGTTACCTAATGGGAAACTGGAGATGTGCAGAAGGAAGGTGTGTCCTTTACAAGCAGTAGCTCTGGATGTATCTGGACACATCATCTCCTGCCACCTACAAAAAGCATCTAGGCGGACTTAGAACATCCACAGATCATGACAGATGTAGAAAACCTCAGCTGCCTTTTGCAGTTACTGTGTTTGCACACTGGAAAGCACTGGTCATCCTGCGATGAGATGCACTGGTTATTTTTGTGTGTTCTCTCATTCTGGTCTGTAGTGAAAGAGTTAGAGAGCTCGCAAGGAATAAGCTCCGTATTTTCTCAAAGCAAATTTTTGCAAGCATAACTAAATCCGATATATCTCTGGTATATCTCAAGGGCTTGGGCAGGAGAGCCACACATAGGGTGGGCTGCTGCTTCCCAGATCACCAGGCTTGTGGCCTGCAAAATATTAAAACGTGGCAGGTCTCTTTAATGCCTTACTTCTGTGTAAAACTGATAAAGGATAACCTTTTCATGGCATGCCTCCATGACTTTCTCTACCACTTCTTCTGCTTGAAATAGTATCTGACAATAAAAAGAAGCTAGATCATTAAATTTTGTTTTCCAGACAGAACTCTGTATGACTCAGTGGGCAAATAAATATTACACTTCAGAGGTGCTTCCAAATGGTGAAAATAAGCATTTTTTTCCCTCGCATTATTTACTATGATAATCCATCCTGTGCAGCTTCTGTTTTATGAAGAAGGGGCAGTTTCTGATTTGATCTGCTTGGATATTTTTATACAGTGTATAAAATTATTCCCATTCTCCCTGTCAGCCCTGGCAATGAGGAACTGAGTGCAGCAATGCTTTGTCTGCATTACTGGCTTAGCATTTGCCCAGGTTCACACCAGGTACTGCTGGTGGAAAAGAGCTTTATAAGTTGTTTGTCGACAGTATAACAACCAGAAAACAACATTCTGGGACCTGAAATCATTCACAGATACCATAATCACTTCCCAAACTCTTCTCTGCCTTTTTTTCAGGCATGGACCCATGCTGGGATTCTGCTGAAGCACAAGTACAGTTTCCTAGTGGGCTGTGCCTCCATCTCAGATGTCATAGCTCAGGTAATTACTCCTCTTGGCAGTCACTCTTTTGGTCATGTTACAGACTAGATGTTTTTCTAAGCAGGAACTCTCTTGCACAGAGACTGCCTTCTCTCTCTACTGTGAACAGCACACCAGAGGAGGTAATCTTGTGTGCTCTTCTCCGGCTGCTTCCCCATCGTGTAGAGGCTATTCGCTGACAGTTGTGGTTTAGGCTGGTCTCAGCTCACTGGATCAAGTCAGTCCCAAACCAATGTCAGGAGAGGGGAACGTGGATTGTTTGGGCTAGGGCCATGTCTTCCAACACCTCCACAACCCTATTTCAGAGTGGATGAGAAACAAGTTACATATACATGTGTACATCTGGGGAAAAAAAGGTCAGACAAAGAGACGAATGGCTGCCACCAATCCTGAGGCTGATGGGGTGCTTTGAAAGAGCTTCCCACTGTGCATTCTCCCCCATGCTCCACACAGCTGCACTGAAATCCGGAGTGAGGCTTGTAGGTGGGCAAGCGAGGGCTTGATTCTCCAGTTCACCTGTCAGTTTTGCACATGATGTCTAATCCAGTGAAATGCAGTAGTGTAAGCCGTCTTCTGAGTGCCAGTATGTCATTGTTCTTGTAACTGATACAAAAGGTGAAGGCTCAGAGGAGACCAAATGTTGTTTGAACTTTCATTTGTGAGGGAGGTGTTAACTATCTTGTTGCTTTGTACTAGACACACTTAAAAAACAAAGTTCATACACATTGCTTGTGCCCAGTGTTGTGGCATTTGAGAATCAAAATACAGCTCTCCTTTTAAAGCATATATAAAAATATTACGAAATGGAGAGTCCCAGCACCTGTAAAACAATTGCTGTACTGCCCCATTACCACCTGAATGGTGTAATAACTGGGCAGGAAAGAGGATAATAACAGCATAACATCAAAGGAAATACGAAGTCAACAGCACTTAGTTCAATTTTCCACAGCATCTTCCACTAAATAAGAGCAAACCATAAATCAGGTTGAGCCGTTGAGTCAGCTGCTATTCTGTGTTTGGCAGGTCTGTCCTTTTACAGTACTGCACTAAATCCCTGGAGATAATACCAATTTATGTAAACGACCTTAACCCTCAGGATCTGCTCTTGTTCAGATGTGACCTACAAAGTTTGCTGACCCTAGATGCATATTGGCTCATACACAGCTAAATACAGAAACAAATTCTTATTTTGGCCGTGGTACACATGCCCTTTCTGCAGTGGTTGGTGACTGGGCCTCCAGGATTGTGAAGAATAAGACACCTGTCATCTTCTTTCAACAATAACTACACAGAGCAAAAACAAATCCGGAAGACAAAAGTTGTGACTCTCCATTCCCCAGAACTCTCTACACCTACATCTGCTCCCTACACAAGCATTAGGTGCACAGGCAGTAGCTAATTCTCCTTGGGTTGCTTCATATACGCATTTTTTGTGACTGACTGTTTACTGAACAACAGGTTTTTTGTAGCGTTCACAAAAGCAGGTTTGCAAACTCTCATAAACAGCATACCTTGACTAACAAATATTTGCACAGTGTGATTTTTCTTTAGTATTTCTTGAGCTTTAGCGGTGAAGGAGAAAACCTGTCTCTGAACAACATGGTTTGTACTTCTTGGAATTCACTTGAATGCAGCATGTCCTGACAGGGTTGTCCTTGATTCTGCTGTTCACAGCACCAGACACAATTGTTTTTCCAGTTGTGACCCCCATCCACAGACATTTGGAGTTTTAACAGGCACATCGTCAGCTCTGTACTTAACAAAGAGAATAATATCATATTAATCAATTCTTTTGCATTTTCTAGATTGAGCATTTAATCTTAGGAGACTGAATTATGAGCTGTTCATGAGGCCAAAATTTTTTGTTTCATTTACATCAGTGTGGCACTCGGATAGCTGAAGAGAGAGTGATGAAATACTAAAATTTCACTCAAAAAAAGTAGAAAATTAAGGTGATTTAAGACTTCCCTCTTCTAAATGCTGAACTGAATACTTTAATGCTGAACTGAATACTTTAAAACATCTGGCTTTTTAATTGTCACTGCACCCTACACCCCCCCCCAAAAAAAAAAAAAAAGAAAAAGATGAGGCTTAGAAGCTGACCCTAGAAGCATGTCTCCAACTTCGGTGTATATAGGAATAGCACATTCTCCTGGGAAGGGTGACTCTCAGCCACATGCTTACTGCCAGACCTTGCCAGATTTTCATGCTAACCTTATCCTATTTATGGCTCCTAGCCTGACACCTGCCCACACCTTCAAGTGCTGTTTAACAGAGCTCATGTATGGCATTAACTCTCGTTCTTCTCGTTTGTATGAACGAGTGCAGTGGGGATCCTCACTGAAATTGCAAATGCCACAAGCCCCAAGTCAGATGTAGTCACGCATGGCTGTTGGTTCAGATGGACTAGGTTGGAGTCGGACAGGAGACATGCTGGCCCTAAAGAAAAACACAGACAAGTTACTAATCATTTATTCATTTGCCTTGCAGGTTGTTTTTGTAGCCATTTTGCTTCACAGTCACTTGGAGTGCAGGGAGCCTCTCTTGATCCCAATATTGTCCTTATACATGGGAGCACTTGTCCGATGTACCACATTGTGCCTCGGATACTACAGGAATATACACGATGTCATTCCTGACAGAAGTGGGCCTGAAATGGGGGTATGTCTTAATACTTTGCACTTTTTTGAATTGAATGATTTTAAAGTTGCATTTTGTGTTACAATACTGTACTAAACTGCTGTGCATGAAGGGCCTTCTCTCTCTGTCCTGCAAGAAAAAAACATTTTCACTTGAAGAGGCATGTTAGAAACTGTTCCAGCAACGGTGCAAATGAGGCAGTGCTTCCCCTGGTATGGATGGGCTGTCTGCTGAGCACCTCTGTACTGAGCTCTGTACCAAGCTGTAAGAGCACAGCATGAGCTGGGAAGAAGGTCTCAAAAGTCCTCTTTTTCCTCAGATGTCTTGTTGGTTTTCCCATGTCTTTGTCTGGTAGGTAGAACAAATTATGCAGATAAATACCTTATGCATTGAGATCCATGTCACAGCTTCTTTTGATTCAGTATTACTAACATGAGTGAAAATATTTTAGGCCCCTCATGTTGAAAACTATTGAAATGAATGTACCAAACTGGTCATGGGTGGGAGAAGAAAAAATCATATGTGTTTCTGGTGCAGTTCTGCATGTTTTTTTCCAAACTCACTTCTCTTTTTCCTTTTTTTCCTACGCCTTGCAGGGAGAGGCTACAATAAGGAAGATGCTGAGTTTCTGGTGGCCTTTGGCATTGATTTTGGCAACTCAGCGAATAAGTAGGCCCATTGTCAACCTTTTTGTCTCCCGGGACCTAGGTGGCAGTTCTGCAGCCACAGAGGTAAGAAAGTCAGCACTCTCCATTACCGCAAACGATCATTTACATGGTGTTGCCTCTATGTTTCTCTTTTCAACCATGCCAAGAGGAAGAAACTGCCACAAGTACATGTCTTTTTAGTGCTCTCTTTATCCTTGAAAAGAATCCCACTTGGGCTCTTAACATGAACATTGCTGTCAGGCCTAGCGGAACCTCACCCTCAAGACCAGTAGAATTTTTTCACCAAACAGTTCTGTGTCCCAGGTTTTCGTGCTCTACATATAGGTACATATGCTCTGGACCATTTGGATCCCAGAGATTTTTGGACAGTCATCAGTAGTCTCATGTTCTGTTGTTTTCTGTCTTCTGTATTTATGGCTGTGAAAACTGATGTGAAACTACCATCAGCAGTCAGTGCACCACACAGGATACAGTAGAGATGTAAGGAAGCATGTTTTAAAAAATCTGTCTCCTGGTTCGGTATTAAGTGCACCCTGTTTCTCTTGAGGAATTTCAGCTGATGGGAGACAGAGTTCTGACTAACGCATCGTGTTCACCAGTGCTCACCATGAGCTGACCTATTCTCCTAAGAAGTCTAGGGTACCTTTGCTGCTGGTTTCAATGGGAGGATGTCTAGGACCACATAGTCATTAGCAAATTGCTCATGTTTTCTCTGTAGGAAAAACAAAAGTGTAAGATACTAAATGGAAAGGAAAATTCAGACAGTTGATGCCTAACAAACATTCTGTCAGCACTGCTAATTTGTCATACATGATACTGCATAGTTCACTTGCTCAGAAGTTGCCAGTGAGTGCAAATAAAAAGCTGTGGAGAGAGAATTTAGAAAACATAATGCTCTTACATGTCTAATTCAGGGATCAGTCTATACATTAATAGCAGTCTTAGTACAAGGAGACCCACTCTGGCTGATGTTACCTGTGTTGCCAGCAACTCCCTTTTCAGATGCAGTTATTACAGAAATTAGTTGAAATGTGACCACTACTGTTAGTGTAAAAAGGCCAGCAAACCACCAGCTATGATGTACATTTGGAGCAATCTTAACAGCAACAAAATGCAATTGGCTAGCTATGAAATGTGATGCATCTAAAATAAAAAATCTCCAAGAACTCCACAACTGATCTCTGTTAACCTGCTCTGTTTTCTCTGAACCAATTACTTCTTCAAGGTACGTTAAGCATTCTTAAATCTATTGTCAGCAGGGAAGAATCTATCTCACACTCTTCTCCTCTGTGAGTATCACTGCTTTCTCCCCTCTTTTTAAACAGCTCAAGGAACCACTTAGCATGCTATATGGTCCTGTGTTTATATAGATCTTTTAATCAAGCAAGGACATCGGTTACATTTATAATGTAATTATACATTATAATTGCATTACGAAGACCCTCTGTTGGAGGGTCTTGAGAACAAGTATTATGAGGAGCAGCTGAGGCAACTGGGGTTGTTCAGCTTGGAGAAAGCAAGGCTGAGGGGAGACCTTATCACTCTACAACTACCTGAAAGGAGGTTGTAGTAAGGGGGGGTGTTGGTCTCTTCTCAGAAGTAACAAGCAATAGGACAAGGGGAAATGGCCTCAAATTGTACCAGAGGAGGTTTTGATTGAATATTAGAAAATATTTTTTCACCAAAAGGGTTGTTAAGCACTGGAACGGGCTGCTCAGGGAAGTGGTAGAGTCACCATCCCTGGAGGTATTTAAAGGACATCTAGCTGTGATGATCAGTAATAGGGTTTAGTGGTAGAATTGGCAGTGCTGAGTTGACAGTTAGACTTGATGGTCTTAAAGGCCTTAAGCAGCCTAAACAATTCAATGATTCTATAATGAGAAAATGGGCTCAGATAGTCAAGAAAATGTACATCAAAAGTTTAGTAGTGAAACAGAGACAGCAGCAGTTAAATAAGGTCTTTCTTAATGCTATCATTGCCAGATATAAGATGAACCTGAATATAGGCAGATTGTAGCAGGTCTGAACATGCAGACAAATGGCAGTCGAACACTTTGATTTCTAGAATTAAGGGAATCAGGCATTTCTCAGAAAAGATGAGCACTTTGGTTCTGAGGACTAGAAAACATGGGGTAATAGTAGATTTCCAAGCAGCTGCAAGAAGAGCTCCCTAAACACCCTTCCTATGTGAAAGATATGATGTACATGTATTTGGACTTTTTCTTCAGAAATCAGAAACATCAGCCAAATTATTCATACATGAATATGTAAGGAGAGTTATGTCTTTCTTGTACCTCTTGGACTGTACTTGTGAAAGTGCAAAAGGGCCTAGTTTTAAATTGCGGGCAGTGAGTTGTTTCTCATGATGAAAATGGTCATCTGGAATTATTTTTGTCTTGTTTTCTGTTGATGGACACCAAAGTAGGGGGAAGGGTGGGTTTTTTTGTGTTGTAAGTGCCTCTTGCCCCAGAGTAGTCAGTTTGATGTCCAAAGTCAGTCAGCCACTGAGATCTAGTGTTTTACAGTCTGTCTGCCTTATTTCAAACCGGTTTACTTACAGATAACCAAGTAAAATGTTGTGTATGCTAAAATTAAGAACCAAAGCTACCGTGAGCTGTAATGTGTTCTGCTACTCAGGTATCTGTAGGTAAAATAATTCAGGAGCAACGTGGGAGGGGGAGGTATTCAGCTGTCTGAGGGGCACACACCTGCTTAAGTTAACTAATATCCCGAAGTGTCAGAGTGATGGTGAAACCACAAAGCTGAGTAGCATAGCCTCATGGCACAAAAGATGTTCTAAGCTTAAAACACTAGGACAAATTATGGTCACTCTCATGGTCTTCCTGAAACAAAGACCTACCAGCCACCTGCCTGCCTGGTTTCTCACTGTGTCAAAGTGGTGATACTGGTGGCAAATGGCACCCTGTGTTAGTCTGACTGTTCTGTTCAAAGGTTTGAAGTTCATGTTTCCCTGTTTCTTTCCACAGGCGGTGGCGATTCTGACAGCTACGTACCCTGTGGGACACATGCCCTATGGCTGGCTGACGGAGATCAGAGCAGTATACCCTGCTTTTGACAAGGTGAGTTCCCACGTTAGGGGTGTAATAAATACCTTTTCTGTGGTTTTGCATGCATGGTCCTCCTCTTTCTGTCTGTTACATTTTAATTTAGGGGTGGCTTCAGTGACATCAGAGGAATTTCTGCCAAACAAATATGAAGAAACTTAGTTCATGGCTCCATAATCAAGTGTAATAGATATTTTTAAAAATAAACCAACTAAAGATTAAATAGGGCTGTATTAATGGCCATCTATTGTCTTGCTTCTCTTTACTTTTGTTTTTGATGACTATTGTTCCTTGTCCCACTGATAAGGTTTTCTTAAAATCTTTGTTAGAATGAATTGGGTTTTGCTGGTTTCAAGCGGTTGTCTGATTTATGATTTTAACCTTAGCTCTGTGTTACAAAGTATTAAGCTTCTTTTTGAATAGATAGGGGCTGTATTTTTAAGGCTTAAAAGAAGTCCTCGCTTATTCACTGTGATGTAGCAACTTTGCTCATGCAGTGATTTCTTACCAAGTGTCCATCAGGAGTGAGCAAGCTCACGTCTCTGCTCCAGATTCTGTGGTATCTCTCAAAGGGGTTTGGATTAATTTCCTTATGTTAATATTTGGCAAAGGTTGATTCATAGACTGACAGAGAACACATTGTTTTAGTAGTACTGACTTAGCCGACCAAGATTATTAAGATTTTGGTTGACAAATCATGTAATTACATAAGTATGCAAGGACTGATCCTGGAACTGAGCATAGAGTAAATATGTAACCAAAATTAATTTTGTTTGGACTCTTTTTTTTTGTTCTGTTTCAGAACTGGTACTCACTAGCCCATACGCTGTGTGAAGAACAGTCGTGTTCCTTGATACACTAATTCAAATGCCAGATCCTATCCTTCCCTTTGTTTACCAATTAGTGTCTAGACTTTCTGGTTCCAAATACTGACGAAAAACATGTTTGCTTGCTCCAGGATGTACTTAATCAAAGCAAGCCCTGTTCAATACCATATTTACGAGGAGAACTTAAAAACAAAACAAAGAAATGTCAAATCAGTCATAACTTCCTAACCTGCCTGTGTACAGGTAAATTGACCTGTCAGATAGAATATAACATGCAGGCTTTCTCAGAGGTCATGCTGATGAAAAGGAACTGCAGCTGCAAAACCAATAAGCTCCCAGATAAAAATGGTTTGGGACAGGAGATACAGGGGCTGCTGACTTCATCAGTTATAGGCCACAATCAAGTGCAAAGCAAAATTAACAGCAATTAAGACTCTTAAAGGTCTCATTTAGCTGGTGGAAGATGTGATGACAACTTTAGTGGTGGCAGGATCAGACCATGATTTGTCTGTTTGTAGATTTGAGTTAAAAGACTTCTCATAGAGCTCTTGTGGAACAAATGTGAGGCAGTACAGTTTATCTAATTACCAAAAAAGTACATCATGGGGATTTTAGCTGCATGTTTTAAGAGCAATTTGGCATAAAATGTGCTAAGTGAGGTAGCAACAGTATAAAGGGTACCTCATCTTGGCAACCATGTTGCAAATGCCTCTGTCATACCTTTCAGGCAATAAATACGAAACCAGAAACCCACAGAGTTTTTTTTTAGATTGCTGTGAGAATTGCTTTACCCTCAGTCATGCGTCATTTGCGTGTCACTGTTTCTTTCAAATGCTTTGTTTCCTTAAGCTAAGGCTTTCTCAGAAGAGTCTATAGAGAAGCACTTTTTACTTCCGGACTCTGTATAGCCTCCATTGTGATTTTCAGATGCTGAAACAGTTTTGATGCATGCAAGCTCCCCTTTTCTTTTGTGGGTTATGCAGAAAGCAAGCAATGCTGGTGGCCGTGAGAAGCACACCGCATTGCCTTCACTGACTGAGGGGACTTGGGATCCAGATACTGTGCCCCTCTTCAGTGGCTCTGTTGGAGAAGTCAGATTCTCATCTTCACAGAAAAATTGTTACCCCTGTTCATGTTTGTAAGAGAGATGCAGGGTCCTGCTGTGGTCTTCTATAAGATTGTCCAGTGCAACTTCATGACCTTGCAGTTACACTCAGGCTAAAAGTTACTGCTGATTTTTTGAAAGAAAACAGGCCTATACTAGTTCTCTGCTCTGTTTGGTGTTTTATATGGTATAATGCCATTATTCTTAATGGACTGTGCTGTCTGATTCAGAGGAACAACACTGACTGTGATAGGACTTGTGAAAGCTATTTATCTGATAAATAAATGGGAATGGATACTCTTTTTGCTCCATAATCTGCGTAGTGTTTTGATCCAAGAACTAAACAGTGTGCAAGAGATAGGAATAAAGAGCATGTGGTCAAGAGTTAAAGCAAAGGGTGGAGTAGATCGAAGGGGAGAGTTAACTGCAGTGAGGAAAGAATAGACAGGAGCCCCTTTTCCTTGCATCTTTTTTGGATGGCTGGATTTGGAGTGTGCTTTCCTTCCTCTCTGTTATTTTTAGCCTTGTTAGAAAGTTGAGCCATGCAGCAGAGTTTGTCTAAACACTGGTGAATGATGTAAGCAAGGCCTCTCCTCACATATATAAAAAATAACAGTAGCAAGGTATTTCTTCAGAAACACATGAAATAAGAATAGATGTGTGAAAAAAATGTTTACAGAGAGTTTTCAGAACCTGTTCCCAAAAAGGGTAGATGTGGGAGTAGTTTCCTGCTTTAGAGTCTGAGTTGCGTGCCTGTGTCTTCCTGCACCCAAACTTCCAAGCAGACTGCTGTCTCTGTGCTGATCACCACAAAAGCTTTAAATTGCAAAATTCCATCACCTATTTGAATGTATGTGAAATAATGTGCCCTTCACAGAGCTCATGGTCGGTTTGTCTGCTCTCAAGATGTGTTTGCAAAAGTTCCTATTTCTCTTAGAAGTAACTTCACTAGAGGAGGCTGACCGTGTGACAGATACTGCTGTTCTACCTGAGTTACATCAAGGCTGAATAAATCCTGTACTACATCTCATGATACAGGTTTTAGCAGCATGGGCACATACTTGTGTATCGCAAATAGCCCCAGAGTAAGTGCAATAGATGACCCAGCAACCTATTGCTGTCAGGCTCCTAATGGTGCCCTGCTTTTGATATCTCATTCTCTCCTTCTGCAGACAATTTTGTTTGTTTTCATGTGTTCCCTGAGAGCAATTTTAAATCTTCAGCTTCATCTGCTATATTAGACATTTGGAAGAGGGCTTTTGTCATTATTTTAAATAAAACTTGGCTGCCATGTGAGTAGAGAGTCCACATTCAAGGTGGAACATCTAACAGTCCCAATTATGCTCTGTTCGTTAAACTGCATTAACAGAGCCAGCTGTTCTAGGAGCTTTGTTTGTATTATTCCTTGTCTAATTGAATCAGTAAGAGTACTTGCCTTGGTGTACAGATTTGGTACTACTCTGTGGTAAAAGGGAATGAAAACGTGGTTTTCATGTGAAAATATGCTACAAACTTTAAGGTAAAAAAAAAAAAATCACTTAGCATTTCCTTAGAAAGAGCTACCACACTTTTTCAAAGCTGAATTTGTTCAATAGGACTTATTCCTTAGAAAAGTAGGGAGATTACTCAGCCTTCAGTGACAATAGGAGCTGTTGCTGTCAGTTCAAGTGGAAAACATTCAATGGTGGTACAAAGTACTCAGAAGGCTCTAGGTTAAAAAGCAAACAAGCAAAGGCAGACATGCACAGGCACAGACAGTCAGGTCCAAGACATGACCCTGGCGCTGTCAGCCTCTCAGTAGTCTGGAGCCAACCTAATGCTCGTTATCTCTTTCTCTCACCCTAGAATAACCCCAGCAATAAATTGGTGAACACCAACAGCACTGTCACAGCGACACATATCAAGAAGTTCACTTTTGTTTGCATGGCATTGTCCTTAACGGTAAGAAACCTTTGTTCAACTCTTCGGCTTTCATGTCAACCAGAAAATTATCTCTTCTACCTAATACTAAAAGCACTAGTTCAAGAAAGGTGAGTTGTCTTTCCTTATGAAGTTCTGTTATTTTTATCAGGAGGAGGGAGTATGATCATAGTACTGAAGTACTAAGAAAATCATCTTTCATTAGCTTGGGCTAGATATCTTAAGGGCTAAGGTTATTTAATTTAATTCTCACTGCTTTTCAAGTCAGCCTCCACATGCAAGCAGATATCAGATGCCTTTTTTTTTTTTTTTAAATGAACGAAACTTATGGTAATCAGCACATCAGGAAAATGAAAAACCACGTTTGTGTCATGTGCAGTGGGATGGCAGCCTGTCCCTGGGCATCCTTCATCTGCTGCGAACGGCGGGAAAGGCAGCATGTGTCGAAACTGCAGCAGCTGTTCCCAGCCACCTCATATGGCACCAGTCTTCCATGCTGGGAGTACTTTGCCTTTGCTTACTCTCAAAATGAACTAAAAGAAGCAATCTCAGAGATGGTGCTGACACTGACAAAAGGGTCTAAAGCCTCATCTGTGCTGGGAAGCTTTGAAAAGGGGCTGACATTCAGGGAGGAATTTTGCTGAACCTGCATTATTTCAGAAGGGCCAGCTTGCACATATACGTACAGCACATCTTTCTCAAGAAAACTGTTTCTCTATGAGTCTTCTTAGCAACAAACAGGCAGTTGTGGAAGTAAGTTCATGCAGGTGGTAGGGACCGTAGCAAATAATGGAGCAGATGATCGGGGTAAATTCAAATTCTGTTTCTGCACAGGATGGATTTACATTGTGCTTGGAGCTGGTCAAGCCACCCTCTTCCCACTTGAGGTGGACTTGCATTAGCAGCCATACTCTATCCGTAGCACCCATTAGCAGATTTGTGATCCATGCACAGCACCCTAAGGAGCCCTGGGCTGGCTCCTGTGAGGGTGCTGCCAGGTGCCAGGATCACCAGGGTCAGTTGTGGTTACTGTCTCTGCAGATGGAACCTCCCTTCAAGTCTGTCAGTGTTGTTAGAGACCCACAAAGGGGAAAGCTTTCCTCTTTGTAAATTGTTCTGGGAATACTGCTTCAGTCTCAAAGCTTTCTCCAAACTGTTGTCTTAACTCTTCTGGGCATTTATCTGCTTACCTGAGTTCTGATAGATAATAAGCTTCTCACATTACCGTCACCATCCTCTGCAGAGTAATTTTTAATTACTGCAATAGGCTTTTGTTCTGTGACTTTGCAGGATTAATTTTTTTCCAAAACTTCTCCATAGCACTTTCAAGGGCAGTTCTTTCATAAGCTCATCATGAGAGATTTGCGTGCACTGAAATACCACAAACACTTTCTAGGTTCAAAGCTTTTCCTGTCTTGTTTCTATTTTTGCCTACTAGTGACAGATTCTTAGAATTGCTTGTCAATAGACAGAGCAGAAAAATAGACACATGAGCTCTAAAGACTCAATTTGGTTCGAGGGCCTGAGCCTGCAAACGCTTCAGCACACAGATTCAGTAGATGTTGCTATGATTCTATGCCATAGGTTCTGGGGAACTGGGCTTCAGACTTGACTTGCAACTAGGTCAAGTGGTCACTATAGCTGAGCCATCATGGCCATCAGTGATTATTGTGTTTTTCTGGAGGGGCTGTAGTGCAACTAATGGTAGTCAGATTAGTGTCATCACTGTTGGTGACATTGTTTTCCTTAAGCTCAGAGAGAAAGTGAGAAACAGGTTCCCAGGCTGACCAAGAGATCAAAACAAGTCAAATAGTTAAACATGACATATGAATCCATTCTTCAGTGAATGATCTGTAGAAGGATTCCAGCACATGGAAGGATAAGGAAGTCCATTAACCAACAGGAAAAATAACAGTGAAACTTTTAATATGAACAGCAACCATGCAAGAAAGTACCCTCCTAGGGCAAAACCCTGGGAAACCTCCTGATCATTGGAGGCATGCTGTTTCGCAGAGCTGGAAGAAAAACACCCTACTTCCTTCCACAGACCAGACATGCCTGCACAAAAAGTACTGTAAACCCACTGCTACTACTACTACTAGCACTTTTTAACCCTTGTTGACAGTGGCAGTATTGGGTCAGAGTAAAAAGAAAAATAGGCATAGTTCCGTTAAGAAACATAATTTTGGTTTTATTTTAAATCTTCATGGGATCTGAAAGGCTGCACTTGAGCCTTCCCAGGCTGACTGAACAGCATGCAAATGTGTTCTGCCAAGTGTGATCATAAGTTCTGTCTCATGGCTTTTTAGCATCGGGCTGGTATTAAAGCTACTTCTTTGGAAAATGGGAATTAGTTCTATTGCTTAGTGGAAAAAATTGTAGACTAGTTGCAAGGCTGTAAATAGAATGCATTAGACTCCCAATATGTAAGAGAGCTGACGTGATTAGTCATATGGTTTTGGTTGTAAATAAGCAGTGATTTCTTCCAACAGCCCTGTTTTGTGACTGTGTAGCTGAATGTAAAATTTATATAGCAGAGTGGAGGGACTCAGCTGAAGAATTTTGCCCACACAGTTAAGGGATTGGTTACAGTTTTAGAAGATGAGGCATGCTTGTTGATTTACTCTCAGCTTGAAGAGTGTGCATAATGCTGCTTGTCTTTATTTTTTACTTAATTGCCATTATGCACTTGTGGGGAAAAATGCTTCTTTCTTTATATAAGTAGAGATACTGCTCCAAGCACCAGTCTTGCTGCCATTGCCAGATGAGGCTGCCAAAGAACTAAACATTTTGGTTGAATGCTAGGCCTGTTTGGATGACCCTACAATTCAGCCCTGATATTATCATCACAGTTATAAACTAAGTGAAGACACAGACTCTCGAGAAAGAAAACTGATGTGTTTGTAGCACAGACCCTGTTAGTTGTGAGATATGTCAGCCTCAGTACAGTGCAGAAATCCCAAAATAATTTGGCCAGGTGCTAAATTACTGCTTTTCTGCATTGCAGCAAAGGTTGTCTCTGCCAGGGGAGAGCATTCGCTTGCTTGTGAGCTGTGCGTGGCGGAGCAGGCTGTGCGAGGAACGAGCTACTCAGGGGAAGCTGCCTTACCCAGCAGGAGTAACAGCAAACAGGTTGCACTTAAGCAAGGGTTGTTCCTAGAACAGTGGCAGTGACTCTGAGCTCAGACACCACTGTGCAGAATTCAAGGGGTTCCCAAGGCAGCCTGTAAGGCACAACTACTGCCGAATTACCTTTGTCTTCCTATTCGGTTTTTTTTTTAGTTTTCGATTTTGTCTCCATTTCCCAGTTGAGCTCTTCCTCAAGTCTTCTGCAGCAACACAGAAGTTCCAGTCAGTTCATATCCTTCTCCCTGGCTAAGGTTAGCTGCTGGCAGCCACGTGATTAACGTTTGGTCATCTGTCTTTGAGCTGAGAGGCTCTCCAGGATGATTTCATGTTAGTTAGTGCCCGTTACATGAAAGTGCTGAGCAGAGGGCACAGGCTCCTTCGCTGCATCTGCTGCTGCCTACTCCACATGGCAGTAATGGCCACACCCTCACGCACATGTCTGAGCAAGTCGGTGAAGTTGCATGCCCCGAGTTGAAAGCAAGCAGCACTAGGGAAAGTGGGATATTTAACTCTCTGAGGGGACTGGGAGTGATGGCATCTGCTCATGTCTCAGAGTGGGCTTGGAAGGCAAGTGATGTCTTGGATAACAAGAGCAGCGAGCACCCTTGTTTAAGTCACTGCCATTGGGGTGAAATCATGTCTGACTCTATGTGGCTGAAGCAGCATCACTGCATGAAGAGCATACACGATGCTGTTGGGAGAAAGCAGTTTCACAAAGACCACCACGAAAGCTCCCTAGCTCACCGTCACTAAAAATGACCTGGAATACAAAGTGTCATTGGGCTTTGGAATAGGCTGCCCAGCGCTGGAGTCACCATCCCTGGAGGTATTTAAACAACGTGTTGATCTGGTGCTTAGGGACATGGTTTATTAGTGACCTGGCACTGGTTAATGGTTGGACTTGATGATCCTAAAGGCCTCTTCCAACTGAAGAGATTCTGTGATTCTGTGATTCTCAGAGCAGTAGTGAGTGAAGTACACTGTACAGTTCAGCTTCCTCTTCAAGCAGCCTCAGCTGTGACAGACCCCAGTGCTTTGGCGACACATTTCCAAACACCAGCTCCGGTTAGCCTCACAGTTCCTGTTAACTAAAGTGTCAGCAAGACACATGGCCGGTTGTATCTTCATGTTCTTGAGCGCCCCATGTATTACAGCAGGCCTTCCCTTACCAGTGAGAAGGATGCCAAGGGTGCCGTGCTGTGCCCACCAGGCCGCGTTCATCCTTTAGTCTCCAAGTTCATTTACAGCAGGAGAGCTGCACAGCACTCCTCAGTTTTAACGTGTGTTCTGTTAGAAGCAGCTCGGAGTTCTACCAGTACTATTAGAAAAGGAATTTCAATGCTGCTTTGCTTAAAAATAAAAAAAGATACATAGTTATGGACAAATGGGGAAGGTAGCAGTTTTTGTGAATGCACAGACTGATTAAGGGGAGAAACTAATTGTGTAGATTGCTGTCATATATTTAATTAGCAGACGCCACTTAAGAAACAAAATCCTGTTGTTCAAGTTTGCCCTGTGATTTTTCATTACTTTCTATTTCAAAAGGAGACTGAAAGATAGAGTGGAGGGAAAGCTTTCATATTTACACTTGTGTGTGTGTGCGTGTGTGTAAGGTTTATGCAAAGCTTGCAAATTTCAGATTTAATTGTTACAAACCACAGACAAACTAGTAAAAACTTTAAATCATTTTTTAAAAAAAAATGCCGTGAAGTTTCAACAAAAGTGGAGGCTCAGGCACTTAAGCTGAACAAATTGATATGCATTGGTTGTGTTGTGGTAACCAATTTCAAATGCCAGTTAACTTGCTTTAGATTTAAAATACAGTGAAAGCTTGAATTCAGCGTGCTTAGGAGCAAAGAGCTGGTGGTTTACTGGCTAATATGTTTGAGCTTGAGAGTTGAATATGCGTGTGTCAATACATGCCAAAATGTCACCCACTCTAAGTAACATTTGCCCATAACTGAGGAGTCTAATATTAGCTTTAAAATGTTTCTAATACTTACAGAATTACTTTCTATATTATTTATTTTATAATCTTTAATATTCTATATTAAATAT
>NW_009730350.1:0-391 GCF_000703405.1 Apaloderma vittatum
CCCTCCCTCCTTACCTCCCTATCCATCCAATCTGTCCACCCGCCCACGCTCCCCCTCACAGCCACAGTTCATCACAGCGCGGCTTCGAGGACCCTCTGTCGAGGCTGGCCCCCACCGTCGGCTTCCAACCCACCCACCCAGCCAGGCCCCCGCGGGAGCAGGTGGCAGGATCCGCCTGAGCGGAGGCAGCTCCCGCCCACGGACTGTCCCTCGGGATCTTTGCCGTATGAATCCCCGCTCCGAGCCAGGCTTGCTCCCTTCGGCACCCGGAGGGGATCTGCAGAGGGATCCCCCCTGCGTCCCGACAGCCGAGCAGCCCCAGCTCACCTCAGCCTCATGTCGTAGGACGCCAGCTCGCCCTTGTACTCCATCGGGGTGTGGATCTTGCCTG
>NW_009730350.1:459-823 GCF_000703405.1 Apaloderma vittatum
CCAGAACCTCCGCCAAGCGTGGAGACCGAGCTCCCCCAGCGAGCCCCTCTGGGAGATCTCGCTTCAAAAGTCACAGCGTGACGCAACCCCCTCCTCGTGAAGTTCAGTCAGTTCTTCAGTCATTTGCTGCTCAGCTGAGAGACAGCGCAATTCCTGCCCCGGGGCCCAGCTGTGGCCATTCCCGCCCTCCAAAAGGCCCCTCTCGGAGCCCCCCCCGCCCCTCGCCAGGTCCTCACCGATGATGGCGACTTTGCTCTCCTTCATCGAGTCGACCACTTCGTCCAGTTTCTCATCCGAGGCCATGTTCTGCACCTCGCTCAGGTGATGCTCGTCGAAGAGCACGGGCACGCTGGCGGCCTGCGCG
>NW_009730350.1:840-1158 GCF_000703405.1 Apaloderma vittatum
CGCCACACGGCGCGTTTTATGGGGCAGCCGGGACACGGCCCTTAAACCAGGCAGGGGAAGGGGGAGCTGGGCCCCTGGTCGGACTTAGTGACCTTAAGACTTTTCCAACCTCAGCTGGAGCGAGTGCAGGGGAGGGCAACGGAGCTGGGGAAGGGCCTGGAGAGTAAATCTCATGGAGAGCGATGGAAGGAGCTGGGGCTGTTGAGTGTGAAGAAGAGGAGGTTGAGGGGAGACCTCCTCACTCTCTGCAACTACCTGAAAGGACGTTGTAGAGAGGTTGGTGCTGGGCTCTTCTCCAGGGGGATTAGTGATAGAACA
>NW_009730350.1:1315-3043 GCF_000703405.1 Apaloderma vittatum
TGAGCTTTGCAGAGCAGGGTCAGGGGTTGGGCTCGATGATCCCAGGGGGCTTTCCCAACCTGAAGGATTCTGTGAACCTGAGCCTCTGGGTCACTTCATTCCCAACAGAACAAGGATGTTTTCTGTCACCTGTTTGCAAAACCTCTGCTCAATCTGAGCCTATTTAGGGAAAGGTGAGACCCTGAGGTTTTCACGACCAGAGGAGATAATCAGGGAGGTCCTGGGGGGTCTCTGGAGCTGCTGCTCATCCCTTCCCCACCTGCCCCATCCCTCCCTTACCTTGAACACCTCCTTGACGGCGTGCATGAGCTCGGGGCCCACGCCGTCCCCGGGCACCATGGTCACCTGGAAGGAGCCCTCCGGCTTGGCGTTTTCGGACTGTGCGGAAAGCGAAGGAGAGTCAGGACGTTGTGCCCAAACGGGACCCCTGCCCCGCAAGCTGCCAACTCGAGGGAGGTCACTCCTGCCATGAAGCACACCCACCCTCACAGCTTTCAGTGACCGAGGATTCCTGCGGCACTGACAGTGACCTCGAGGAGCTCCTGCCCGTGTGGTTACAAACACAGAGACCCCCCGATGTCCTGGGGCCCGATGTCCTGGTCTGGACTAAGCAGAACTAGTTCTGTTCAGTCCTTCATTTTCCAGCTCAGTCTCTCCCAAGAGGGAGCACTTTCTGAAGGTAACAGCACGCTCGTGCCGTGTCTGCTGCTCGAAGCACTCGAGGTCAAGACTTTTCCCAGCCAAAAAGGTCCCGGGCGGCTGGTGGGCAGCTGAGCCAGCACGTGCCCAGAGGGTCAACGGCATCCTGGCCTGGGTCAGCCCTGACGTGGCCCTAAGGACCATTGTTCCCCGGGCTCAGCACCTCGATCCCTGGGCTCAGGTTTGGGCCCCTCCCGACGAGACGGACACGGAGGGGCTGGAGCGTGTCCAGAGAAGGGCAGCGGAGCTGGGGCAGGGTCTGGAGAACAAGTCTGATGGGGAGCGGCTGAGGGACCTGGGGCTGTTCAGCCTGGAGAGGAGGAGCCTGAGGGGAGACCTCATCGCTCCCGACGGGCCGGGGCAGCCAGCGGGGGGTCGGTCTCTGCTCCCAAGTAACAAGTGACAGGATGAGGAGAAATGGGCTCAAGTTGCACCAGGGCAGGTTGGATTTTAGGAAAAATGTCTTTACTGAGGAGTGGTGAGATGCTGTGACCGCAGGGCTGGAGTCCCCATCCCTGGAGGGGTTTAAAAGCCGTCTGGATGTGGCGCTCAGGGACAGGGTTTAGAAGTGGGCCTGGCAGAGTTAGAGAACGGTTGGACTTGATGACCTTAAAGGTCTTTTCCAACCAGAACATCTCCACGATTGCAGGATTCTCTTCTGAAACAGCACTTCCACGTACGATCTCTCCCTCTGCAGAGCTAAGAGCACACGTTATTAAATTTTCCCTCCTTTCTGCCCTCAGGATCTCCTGTGCCCAGGTCTCCCCCTTCCTCATTTATTGATGTTGCCCCCCAGCTGTTCGTTGAGCGTGCTTTCTTTCTATTTTTTTCCGCCTTGAAAAAAAAATCAGCCTGAAAGATAATCCTTGAGAGGCGTCTATTCATGTTGCCTCCCAGCTGTTCATTGAGCGCGCTTTCTTTCTATTTTTTCCTGCCTTGAAAACAAAATCAGCCTGAAAGATAATCCTTGAGAGGGCCCCAAATCAGTGCCGCCAGCTCCACCATCGTAGCTGCTTCCTATTTTTTCCC
>NW_009730350.1:3084-3426 GCF_000703405.1 Apaloderma vittatum
CCTACATGGAGCTGATCTCCTGCCATGGGGGCTCAGAGAAGCCGGCAGCCAAGGTCAGAGTCAGGAATTCCACCCGACAAGTGATTTGGGCAGCAAAACAAACACGCAGCAAAGGCCAATGCGACCCAAGAAACACACAAGTGGCAGCGGCACGAAGCGTGGGGACACGGCGACAGCAGAAAAGTAAAATGAAACGGGGGAAAAAAAGACTAAATGGTCTCTGCTTTCGGCTTTAGTTCTCTCGGAATCAAATTTCAGGGCAGAAGCCTTCGCCTGCCACCAGCAAGTAAATGTCAAGAAGCAGCGGAGCCGCCGCGGGGGCCCCAGCTCACGGTCAAACTA
>NW_009730351.1:0-21552 GCF_000703405.1 Apaloderma vittatum
GTTGAACTTCATAAGATTTCTCCCCGCCCAGGATCGTGGGATCTGCCCTGAGTTCATACCTTCAGCAATCCTGTTCTCCCAGCCTTCCCTCAGACCCACACACTCAACAACTTAGTGACTCCAGAGAGATGCTCTATAGATATTGTCAGTTCAGAGCTGCTACCTTTGAGACACTGTTTTGATGAAGATGTTTGGAGGGTTGTTACCCTCCCGTATAATGTAAACTGTGAGGAAACTGATTACTGATATCAGGGGAGCTGATATTTCATTCTAAATCACTAGTGCCACTGCTGGTGTAGATGGTCCCTCTTCTAAGCCAAGATTAATTCATTTGGTAGCACCATGAGGTTCTGCAAAAGCACCCATTCATAGGATCAAGGCACTGATCAAGCAACTTCATACTGAAATATGTTTCACGTGCAGAATCACAGCACATGGCCAGACCAGAAACAACAGCTACTCATGATAAAAAAAAAAAATCACCGCCCCCTAAAATAAAGCCCAAACTGTCTGCATGGTTTCCATTACTGCACTTTACAGCCTCATTTACCCAGCTTAGAGATTTCTTGCTGTAAATTTTGTAAGATGTTGTCAGCCTCTGGATACCTAGGGTAAATGTGGGAACCTTTAGATATGTTTATATATCTCATCTAGAAACCATTTAAAAAAAAATCAAAAAAAACCCACCCCAAATAAAAATCCAATCATAAATGTTTTCTTTGCACAGCAAATGTACAAAGTAGGTGTGTTTGCTTAGGGACATGGTTTAGCGGTGGAATTGGTAGTGTTAGGTTAATGGTCGGACTTGATGTTCTTAAGGTTGTTTTCCAACCTAAATGATTGTATTTTTTGGTGGTTGTAAATAATTCTCTCTAGTGGTCCACGGAACTTTTTGAACTGTCTACATAGTTTCTTTATACGTGAGAGTTCTTCCACATGTTCGGCCTGGAACTGCGCCAGACTTAAGAAATGCATCACTTTTAAATTGTAAGGACCAGTGGTGGTAATACAAATTGTGCAACAACGTACAACACAGTCAGCTTTATTTTGGGAAGTACACGCAAGCAGCTCTAGACTGCCTGATATGTCATTTGAGGCAGTGGGAAAGTAAACCAACACCATCACCTCTATTTAAATAAGTGTTATTGCAACATCTGAAAATAGGAAGCGCTAGGAAGATTCCTTGTGTCTAGCTCGAGCTTTGATCACGCAGTCGCTGGTGCCCAAGGTTGACTTCATGCCTGTGTGCAGTAACTGGATTGTGGGGATGTGATGAGCGCACATACCTAAGTGCCTCACAGGCAGCTGCAAGAGCAGCTTTCGTAGCCTCAGCCAGCAGGCTGACGCCAAGAGAGTGCAAAGCACACGCTAAAATGAATAGCTCATCCAAGTATCATTATAAATGGAAGTGCTCACTGACGTGACCTGCTGGGAAAATCAGAAGGGAAACAGAATTGCTGCCATGCCATTACTGTGGAGGGATATTTAGAGATGTAATGAGGCCAAGTCTTCTGTTTCCAAGAAACAGAATCATATAATGTACAGAAATAAACATCCCCATGAGCAGTGAGTGCCTCACCTCTGCAGTTCTAGATAGAAAGAAAATTATCAAATACGTCTGTCATGAAGCTGTCACCTACTAAGAGTGATTGATTGAAATAAGACTACCAAAAACTAACAACACTCAGCTAAGCAAGATCTACAGCCTGTGTGCACTCAGCAGCAGAGGCAACAAGGCAAAACCACTCATGATTTTTTTTTCTGATGGCCAAAGCATCTGTGATTAAATCACCTTGTCAGAGATTTCATATATGCATTTGAGCTATAGATGTGGATTTAACTCCATGCAGACAACACGCTACACAGCGTTAAATTTCCAGATTTCTCTGAAATGCCTGTGTAGAAGTGCCTGTAAAGGGATGTCAATCTTCACTAGTTCATTCAGTGCAGTCATTGGAGATCTAAGGAACAATTCAGATGGCCCCACACGGGCACCCCGTGCCATTAGTGCCCTGAGATATTCCTGTAGCCAGCTGCAGCTATTCTAGAGAGCACAAGTCTGTTGTAAACTCTGTGTTGTATCTGTCAGCCCTGAAGGTCTTGGTTACCCTAAAGCATCTGAAAGGGCATGAGGTCCTGATGTACAGGCACCTAGATTTCAACATACCGTCAATAATGGAATTAGTTCCACCCTATGAATCCATGAGACCCCCCCGAGTAACGGCACAATGTCTTCTAAGCACTTCTAATTTCAGCTCTCAGGTTTTGCTCCAAAACTTCATGTTCAGTCCTGCCTCTCCGGTTCACAGAGGTGACCTCCACACATGCATTAAGCATAAATGACCCAATCAAGTCTTTATTAACAGCAAATCAGGAGGGTGGTATTATGACCAGCACACAAAGCCATACTGAAACATCTGCAAGCCCAAGGCGGTCTCACCTGCCTGATCCGCATGACTGGTAGAAGTCCAAATGAGATATAAAGAGTGAACCAAGGGAAAAATCTAAACCAGGAAATCAAGTTAACTCTCGTTTAACAACTTCAGAACCAAGCACTTTAACACTTGAGTATCTTCCCCACAGACAAACACGATCACCACTCTTAGAGCAGACATGGATATTGCCTTGAGAAAAGGCCTGTGTTGCTTCTGGGTTAGAAACGAACACAGAACAAATAACCTGGATGAAAAAGAAAGTCTTCTAGCCACAGGGGAGAGAACCCTTTCCATTAAACTAGCACAGACAAATCCTTCATAAAAAAACCCAGAAAGCTCACATTTTATTTGAATAAAGCTCCAAGAGGACAGGATTAATTTTAAAATTAAATTATTTCACAGTCTGCAAGGTCAATTATCTCACAATGGGTACAAAACCTTGATTACAGACACTTGCACTTGTGCTAGGTTCACAGAGGCAGATCTGTATGGGGACAATACCAAAGCAAAAAAGGATGGAAATAAAAGCATAGTAATGAATGATCAGCTTCAAAGTGGTAGAAAGATCACCCAAACATGGCATCAAGGCTTCAAACTCTTTCTTCTAAAATGATGGGCAGTAATTTTCTGAGAAATGAACTTGACAGTTTTTATCTTTTGAAAAGAAGCTTTGCAATCTATTTTTGTGTGTGTGTGCACGAGGATTTCAGATTAAAGTTAAGAGAAAAGTAATTTATAAAATAGTGATTAAATTGTCAGATGTTTAATTGGTTCTCCAAAGAAATTCTTCAAATATTCATTTCAACAACAAAAATCTACACTTTCGGATGCCAGTTTTCCCCAGCTTACGCAGTTTTGTCACCACTATACAAAACCAAAACCGTATCCACATACTTCTCCCAAGACACATGTATTTACTCTGTATTTATGTACTTTTCTTAGCTGGAAACAGAACCAGGTCCATAATACCGAAGCAGCGTTCAAAGGTCTGAAGTAACCCCTAGGAACATGTGCTGGTATTTTTTGTCACTGAGGGAGAACTTTTGTATCCTAATTTCATTAATTTAGGCTTGAATGACAAAGATCAGGCAGCAAACGCACAACTATCAGCTATTATTGTTCGATACACACTTGAAAACTAACCTTTCAATGACAGGAGAGCACACATGTCTTCTCTCTGTCTCCTAAATTTCTTTTACTGTTGTCTATCATACTTGTGAACAGATTTCTCTCAAAAGTAGAAAAACTTATTCCACAGCAGTGGAGCACAAGTCTCGCTGCAGTTGGTTTATATGAGACCTCTAGGCAAGAAGATCTCTTTGGTAGCTCAATGCTGATAGCTATATTAAGAAGTTATCTGAAGTGTGACAGTGACCAGAGAGGAAGTTTAATTCATGCTTCAGAATGGCCTGAGATTTCATAAATCCTCCTCTCCTATAAACCACTTTGGCCAATTGTTACCAATAAACTCTTACAGTGGAAAAAAGCTCAGAGGAGATGGGCAGGGGTGATGTGCAAACCATCCCAGCCACAGTGGAAAGGCAAGTTATTTGGACACTTGGCTAGTATCTTTTAGGAGTCATGTGCTGGAATCCATCCATGGATACATTCCCTCCACACCCACCAACATGCTTCTTAAATTTGAGCTTTCCCAGACTCGATAAAACATCATCAGAGTAGTATAAGCAAGGATTTGTACAGTTGGAACCTTGAAACACTCATAATCAGGAGGTTGGCACTGCTTCTGTGAGACAACAGACTTTCACGATACTACAAAGTGACCAAAACGACAGCAAGTGATCCAGCTCAAGTGATCCAGTCACTAAGGGGGGCAAATTGGTTTTCCTTTCAGTATATCCCAAGACTTCACAAAATTAAATGCACGACATCTAATCTACTGTCTGCCCTTTATGCGGTTGTCTGAATAGCCTTAAACATCATAACTGCAAATTGAAACCTTCAAAGGGAATGAACAGTTAGAAAAAGAAGGAAAATAGAGAATGTAATTCTTATACTGATACAATCAGCACAGTAGCACTGGTCCTGGTTAATACTTTCATCAATGATTTGGACGAGGGGATAGAGTGCACCCTCAGTAAGTTTGCAGATGAAACCAAGCTGAGTGGAAGTGTCAATCCACTTGAGAGTAGGGAGGCTCTGCAGAGGGATCTGGATAGGCTGGATCACTGGGCCAAGGCCAACATCATGGAATTCAATGAAGTCAAATTCCAGATCCTGCACTTCGGCCACAAAAACCCCCAACAGCACTACAGGCTTGGGGCAGAGTGGCTGGAGAGCTGCCAAGCGGAGAGGGACCTGGGGGTGTTAACAGATGGCCGGCTGAACAGGAGCCAGCAGTGTGCCCAGCGGGACAAGAAGGCCAATGGCATCCTGGCCTGGATCAGGAATAGTGCTGTCAGCAGGAGCAGGGAGGTGATCATGTCCCTGTGCTCGGCTTTGGTGAGGCCTCACCTGGAGTGCCGTGTCCAGTTTTGGGCCCCTCATTACAAGAGGGACATTGAGGTGCTGGAGAGGGCACAGAGGCGGCTGCCAAGCTGGGAAAGGGCTTAGAACACAAGAAGTGTGAGGAAAGGCTGAGGGATCTGGGGCTGTTCAGCCTAGAGAAGAGGAGATTGAGGGGAGACCTCATCGTTCTCTACCTGAAGGGAGGTTGTAGAGAGCTGGGAGTTGGTCTGCTCTCCCTAGTGGAGAGTGACAAGACGAGGAGAAATGGATTTAAATTGCATCAGAGGAGGTTCACGTTAGATATTAGGAAGAATTTCTATATTGAAAGGGTTGTCAGCCATTGGAACAGGCTGCCCAGGGAGGGTGTTGAGTCACCATCCCTGGAGGTGTTTAAGAGACGGGTGGATGTTTTGTTGAGGGACATGGTTTAGTAGTTTCGAAAGGGCTAGGACAAAGGTTGGATTTCATGATCTTGAAGGTCTCTTCCAGGTGAAAATGTTCCATGATTTTATGAAAGTTAAAGGATGTGGAATGGAAGCATGATAAAACCTATGGAATATCAGCGTGAACTGAGGTCCCACTTCCTCTGAGTTTCTGTAAAAAATCAAGCTATAACTCAGTGCACATGTCATACAGATATATAGAATTATAGTCATCCATTCATTGTGGATATTATTGTCATTCTAGCCAAACCAGATCAGGAGATTACAGCCTCAGGAACATCTTCGGCTGAGTCACTGCGGAAAAATCCTACTGTTTCAATCAATTGCTCTCATATATTAAAGTAATAATTAAATAAAATTCTTCTTCAGGTCCACAAATAAAAGCACGCATTCCCATCAAGCTCAAAAGCTGCACCCGAGTAATTATATGTCATCCAGGGATTTTTCAACAAAATGCTGAAAATAGAGAGTTACATTGCTTTCCCCCTCTGAAAAAGTATTGCTCGGTTTAAATCACTTCAGACTGATTTTACAATGCCATTCACTCAGCAATTCAGTGAAATTACACATACAAGAAATTCTCAAAAGCATTTTGTGCCATCTGTTTGGGATACTTAGTGTGAACATATTTGGGGGGGGGTGACGTTAGTAATTATAGAGGGAGGAAATTAACATATTGGACTAATTAACAGCATCTCCTAGAAAAAGAAGAAAGAAAGATAACCAATTATGGAACTTTAATGTTTACTGTTCTCCCAGCTATAAATAAAGATTGTTCAATATGGCTCTGCTTGGGAGTTCTTTGCTGATTTTTTTTTTCCTCTACAAGATGTTATCTCCACCGTGTCAAAGAACGTGAGCCAGAGAAAAGACGCCGACATCGCAGACTCTGTAGTCTCCTTCTATCATAGAATCATAGAATCATTCAGGTTGGAAAAGGCCCTTGGGATCATCGAGTCCAACCATTAACCCTACACTACAAGTTCACCCCTAAACCATCTCCCCCAACATCACATTTAAACGACTTTTAAACACATCCATAAATCTTTTCATTTCTGCTCCCTTTTAGATCCTATTTTAGGATGAAATCACACTTTGGACTCACCAACTAGAACTTTACTATGAAGAGGAGAGCACTATATTGCAGGTATCAATTTTTAATGAGAAGGCTCAGAGCTGAATAGTCCAGATTGTTTTGAAGATCTTGCAGTTATCATTGGAAGACAAAGGGCATATGCAGTGGCTAGAAGAACCATGTAGATGATTCACCACAGTGTGAAAAATACATCAGTCCATGCTCAACAGAAAAATGAACTTTTGTCCTTAGTATACCCCAAAGCTGACTTTGTGCTTATGCCTGAGTCTGGGCTTACGTCCAACTGGTCTGAACGTGAAGCAGCTTAGGGGTTTACTATATAAAAAGCTGAGCACAGGTGTACAGGATTTTGAAGCATGCAGCAGAAAGGGCTGTGGTCACGAGCATCATTGGAAGATAGGTTCTGGCAAAGCTGTGTGTTGGATTATCTCTAGAGAACAATAAAATCTCATTAATTTCAGAGCAGCGCTTTACCTTTTTGATCAGTGATACTTTACAATGAGGATGCAACAAAAGAGAGGCTTCCGTGACTTCTCTCTTCCCCTTTCATATTAAAATGCGATTATAGTAGTTCCACTCAACCTGAGCAGATACCCTGTGTTCGTGTACCATGCGCATAGCCCACAAAATTAAGTAAATTGTCTGCCAATTTCTAAGACAGCCTAGCGTGAAATTTGTTTTTTTTTCAATAGAAGCTCAAGGACAAGGAAAACTACATTATGAATTAATGGTAAGTTTTACAGGAATATTTACAAAAATATTCAAAAGGCAAAGAATACCTGAAAAAAGGTCCAATATTATGAAAAGTTTTACAGAACCTCCTCTATCTTTCCTTTGTTTCCAGCTACAGAATGGAATAGATGGTCATTAAAATTTATACAAGCAAACACGCCACATGAGACAGAGTTGCTCCCTGGAACACAATGGCACAAGTTGTAGAGCTCATGCTACATTCATAATACAGGTCAACACACCCATTTATATGCAAATTAAGGGGGAGTTAAGGCAACACAACTTCCAGACTTCAGCCTGATCAGCTTATTGTCCTTAAGGAGTTTATATGGTCAGAGAAAAACTCAATTGATTTAATATATTATATAGAAAGGTTTTTTTGTTCTTGAGTCTCATTTCCTTTGTCATTTCTCAGGGCTGGAGAACTGCTTGAATGATAGATCTACATTATTCTACGATATTTTCAACTCCTCCCTCCATGAAGATTTACCAAAAGGAAAGAGAAGTGAAGGGGAAAGAAACAAACTTCCTTTTTCCCCCCATCAGCATCACTCATTGCAGCACACACAGCCCTGTCACATTGAGTGTGAGCTCCTCCCACTTCTGGAGCAAAGCTGGCTCCAGTTCCACATCTCTGACAGTACAATTTCTGTGCTGGTGCTTTTTTAGCCAAGAATCAAGCTCAAGAATCAGTGTTTTGACCTGCTTTCAAAAACTGGAATGAGGAAAGCAAAGGTACCACATTGTCCCCACTCCTTCCTGCTGTCTGCCCTTAGCCTTCTAACGTGCCTTTGACATTCTCTTTATTCCGCTACCAGTGCCCCTAAGTGCCCCTGCACAGAAAAGCCTTCTGTATTAACTTAAAAACTTTTGCAAACTTGGTGGTGTGCTCCGGAAATAGAAATGGTGTGGTTTTGCGGTTAAATGTGTACTGTGTTCTGATCTGAAGAACTAGTGATGTTCACGGTAAATACTCCAGTGATCCGGCTGAAACGATGATCCGAGGTTCATCCCTAGCTTCTGTGAGCTGTCGGTCTGGTCAGAGCACCCCGGTTCCCACAGTGACTTACACACAAGGGCTGGATTTTATTGGCATGTCCACCCGTCTTCACCTACCCAGCCTGGATGTCCCACACTGCTCTTGGAGAAATGCATCCAGCCTTTGTCAACGAGTCTGGACCAGTGTGGATATGGACACTTTAACTGTACTAACCTGCAACTATCATATCAGTCAGTCAGTACAGTTAGTTTAACAGATTAAATTATGAAACAGGGCTGTCATTATCAGTACACCTGAAGCTCTCTCCAGCTCTGGAAAATTCAGTTTTCTTTCCATGTCACACTCCTGTACATCGTTGCCAATGAAAACCCAAAGCTGAAGGCATTATGTTTATCTCAGGAGGAAAAGATGTTCCTGGAACAAGGACACTTTGAAAACAGATCCTACAGTAACAAGAAGCCAACAAGAAATGGAGAAATAAATACCTGTGACATTGGTGCGAGCTGACAAAGCTTCACAGTACTTTTCCAGCAGAACAGACAAGGGCAGGTTCACAGAAGATTCACAGTGGAGAACTATCTGGATGAACAGACAGAAACAAAACAATTATGCAGCAGCACAGAACAGATTTTCTCATTCATGAGTACAATAATCTCCAGCACTTTCACAGCAGTTCCCAGTCATAACTGGTTCAGGTACCGACATCCCCTCACGACAGAGGAGATTTGTGGTTATACTTGCTTAGCTCCATGACACCAGGTGGACACCATCTACAAATGACCCACCTCTTCTGGACCTCTTCTTGTGGGAGCTAGTCAATAGCATTAACAAAGCTCAGGACAGAGTTTATCTCACGTAAAACTAGATGCCTAAAATGGAGAAGATGAATCACATCCCATTAAAGATCATGTGTGGAATTTTTTCAACTGACTTTTAATGGTTACCTGGGTGTTACAGATCCTCACACATTCAAGAGAAGCAGCAACTGATAAAGGGCAATTCAGAAGACTCGAGCAAAGTGTTTCCGCTGACTGTAGAGGAACAAGTAGGCATCTCTGTAGGGTGATCCTCGGCTCTTTTCAGCCAAGTAGAAAAGACATGAGTTTCTGACCCTCAGAATTCAGAGTGCTGAGTCCTCCACCAAGGGCAAATGGTAGTGAGAAAGAGAGTGGTAATAACATGGGCACTTCAAGAAAGCTGCAGGTTCAGTACAGGACAATAGTACATCCCCAAGTAAATTTTAGGAAATGCGTCCAGCTCTGGAGCCCCCAACACAAGAAAGACCTGGAGCTGTTGGAGCGAGTCCACAGGAGGCTACCAAGATGGTCAGAGGGCTGTAACTCCTCTCCTACAAGGACAGGCTGAGAGAGTCAGGCTTGCTCAGCCTCAAAAAGAGAAGGCTCTGGGGAGACCTTGTAGTGGCCTGCCAGTACCCGAAGGGGCTACAAGAAGGCTGGGGAGGGACTGTTTACAAGGGCCTGGAGTGACAGGACAAGGGATGATGGGTGGAAGCTGGAAGAGCATAGATTTAAAGTAGATCTAAGGAAGAAGTTCTCTACCCAGAGGGTGGTGAGACACTGGCACAGGCTTCCCAGGGAGGCTGTGGATGCTCCAACCCTGGAAATGTTCAAGGCCAGGCTGGATGGAGCCTTGAGCAACCTGGTCCAGTGGAAGGTGTCCCTGCCATGGCAGGGGAGTTGGAACTGGATGATCTTTGAGGTCCCTTCCAACCCAAATCGTTCTATGATTAGGAACATATTGTCATTTTCACACTCCAAAATTAAATTACTGAAGTGCCCACTGCAGACGGAGGGAGAAGCCCACAGAACTGTGCATCACAATGTGCAGCTGAGTTGGGATACTGCTTGGAGCAAGAGGAGTTCTTGAAAAACCCTTTGCGAAAGGCAGAACTAAATGTGGTGAGAAAATTCTGGAGAACATCAATGACAGAAATTTTCAGACTAGGAAACAAAATCTTACTGACTGTTTCTGAGGGGATATAATGCTGTGGTTACATAGAAACTGCTTTTGCTTTTCTGTTTATGCAGAATGACTAACATAATACAAGCAACTTTTACTCAGGGTAACAACAATACTCCTTGAATGCCGACGTTACACTTCAATGCTTTAAGATATGTTAAGAGATTGCAGAACCCTTTATATGTCACTGAATTCCTTGTCACATAATAAGTGGAGTAAATGATCATGACAATAGAATTCATCAGCAATGTTGGTCTCTAAAGAACAAGCGCTCATTGTACGATACCATTTCTATCTATTCCTCGCTTGGCTGCTATCTTACAAAATAGCGAGTCTTGAAATACAAACAAAAAGCCTTTCTCAGGCTTCGTGCTTGTCAAATAGACACCACGAAGCTGCTGTTTATCCTCCAAGCACACTCAAACTCCTGCCTTCCATAGCAAAGCCTTCCAGGGTACTGACCATGCATGGTCAGGTCAAGGAGGCAAAGAAATGCAATGGCTCTGTTCCACTGCCAGGTCAAGGAGATGAAGAAATGCAATGGTTCTGTTCCACTGCCAGGTCAAAGAGATGTAGAAATGCAATGGCTCTGTTCTATTGCCAGGTCAAGGAGACGTAGAAATGCAATGGCTCTGTTCCACTGCCAGGTCAAGGAGATGTAGAAATGCAATGGCTCTGTTCCATTGCCAGGTCAAGGAGATGAAGAAATGCAATGGCTCTGTTCCACTGCCAGGTCAAGGAGAGGTAGAAATGCAATGGCTCTGTTCCACTGCCAGGTCAAGGAGATGTAGAAATGCAATGGCTCTGTTCCACTGCCAGGTCAAGGAGATGAAGAAATGCAATGGTTCTGTTCCACTGCCAGGTCAAAGAGATGTAGAAATGCAATGGCTCTGTTCCATTGCCAGGTCAAGGAGACGTAGAAATGCAATGGCTCTGTTCCACTGCCAGGTCAAGGAGATGTAGAAATGCAATGGCTCTGTTCCATTGCCAGGTCAAGGAGATGAAGAAATGCAATGGCTCTGTTCCACTGCCAGGTCAAGGAGAGGTAGAAATGCAATGGCTCTGTTCCACTGCCAGGTCAAGGAGAGGTAGAAATGCAATGGCTCTGTTCCACTGCCAGGTCAAGGAGACGAAGAAATGCAATGGCTCTGTTCCATTGCCAGGTCAAGGAGAGGTAGAAATGCAATGGCTCTGTTCCACTGCCAGGGCTGATGCCATCTCACAAGGCAGAGAACTCCAGCCAAGCCTGCCAGAAAGCAGACCCTGTAGTGGTCGTGTCTCATGTCAGGGCCAGTCATGTGAGTCAACACAGCAGAGGCATTTCTTCCCTTCTGTCCCTCCACCCCTCTGCTACCTCGCAGGCCAAAGCACTGTGTCACTTCCAAGAAGAAACTTGAGACATCTCTGTGTACTGTAAAAACGCTGCATGTTCAGCTGTCCACTTTGTAAGATGATGGGAAAGAACAGACAGAGGTCAGGCTTAGCGCAGCATGTGGAGGAACAAGAAAGGTTAAATGTCACATTTGCTTTAGGGTCAGCTTAGGTTCATTTGGGAGGGAAAAGAGCCTTCCCGGTATTATGTTACTTTTGCTTTCACTTTCTTTCCACTTGCCGCAGTGAACAGCTTTCTTGTGCCTAATACTTTTTTAATAAATGCGTTTAAAACAGACAAACCCCCAAAGCTTAAAAATCTCTCTTAAAAATAATAAGGAATAGCAAAAAAAATTAAATAATGTAGACTTTCAAAGACAAATAATTGGGCCTGTGATTATGTACATATTTTGAAATACTAGTTGCTTTGAGTAACTAACACATTATTTTACTCAAACTGCATTTCTCTTAAGACTGCTACTGTTCCATGACCAATTCCCACTGAATCAGTTCTACATTATCTCACACATGTACCTGAAACATGCACAGAAATATCTATCTTAGTTTCTCTGAGCCACTGCGGACAGTGGATCCATACGGAGACCTCTGAGCAAAGACAAATACCTGACCCATCATAGCATTGCTTCCTCTCAGCTTCTCAAAGTAACAGAGTAAAAATTCTCCCATTTAAAAAACCGCAGTATCTTGTACTTACAAGGTCCTAGAGAAATCCATCCCGTGGAACTGTAACAGCATCTCATGAGAAAGCATGCACAGAAAAGTGGTGGGTTTTACCTCAACTAGCTCAGACTTCAAAATAGAGAGAGCAACAGCTGAGCTGATCATCCAGGTATTCCTCTGCAGTTAGGGAATGGAAGTAGGAATTTTTCAGATGCAATTAATCTGCCTTATTTTAAATCTTTAAGCTGAAATTATTCTATCACTCACCTCCACTGACTGCATTAATTGGGTCTGACCCAGTTAAGGATAGAGTAACTTAGATGAATCCTTCCTAAATTTTCTTCATACAAAAGGATGGGTAAAAACATTGTTAGAGATGACGGCTACAGAGGACAGGAACACCATCCTAATAAAGTCCCTTCAGTACTTACTTTCTTGTACTGAGCAAGCTGAAGTGACCTTCCAACACCAAACAATTTTGGATTATCAACCACAAAAGACATGCTCAGTCCTCAGCTGACAACGGAAGGATTCATCTCATGTCCCTCTCCATTGCCAAATAAAAATCAAGTCTCAGTCTACCACAGCCATTTGTGCTTCTGATAAAGTCAAAGCACTTTTCCCTCCTGAGTAGACATCAGTGATAATGATATGGATCATCTTAGGAGGATGCTTATTCCTATCCTTCATTTCTGTGAAGCAGCATTAAGATTTCCACTGCACCTCCTCCCAGGAGGTTCTGTAAAATATCTGGGAGTGCTGAGGCCTCAAATTTTACCTTGTGTCAACATCAACTGTGCAGTGACGTTGCCTTCAGCACACAGCTACTTCGTAGTTTTGCCCCAGAACTTCTTTTTTTAAAAAAAAGAGAGAGAGAGAAAAGGAAAACCTGTATTTAATATTTAGTTCTTCGATCAGACAATGCAAATAAATTAATTTGAGAAATACTCCTAGCTCAAAGGTAAGCTCTCCAAATGCATCATTTCTGAGATCCTGAGATCAAGTGCTAACTTCAACTTTTGGGAGGACTGTCTCAGAGCAGCAGGCCAATTAAATGCAAAAAACTGCTAGTTTGTGTCCTCAGAAATTCGATTTAGGGAAACACATCTAACTTCACCATGAAAATATAATTAGCGTAAGAGGTCGATGCAGCAAACTCAAAGCCAATACCACACTTCCTTGACAAAACTCATACTCTGAATGCAAGCTAGGGAGTTTTCAGGGCAGGTTGGCTTCTGGCAAGTTTTACAGGGGTTCCTGCCATTGACATGTGAAAGCAGATGCTTTGGGAAAAAGACTGGGTATTCAGTGGACTGCACTTACAACAAATGCCAACATTCACCTGAGCAGATCTTTCTCTCTAACAAGAGGTGGCAACACGTGGGAGACAATGAGGAGAGACAGAGTGTTTGCTGATTACTAATCACGCAAAGGAAACAGGAGAGTGAAGAATCCTGCTTAAGAAGGACAAGAGACGACAACCTAGGAGATGAGAGGAAGTCACTTCTGCAGCCAGGATGGGTTGATATTCACTGCCCTGTGGTTACTTCGTACACAAAATGCAGGCAAGAGGAGATGCTTATTAAAGGACAGTGCTAAGGGGGTCAGCACGGTGGAAATACTTTGCTTGCTGAAGAATGAAAAAGGTCAGCCCTCTGCTTGGAGATATCTTTGGCCTTTCTGAACTCAGTAACTTCGCTAGTGCAGCGGCATTTGGCAGTGTACAGTCATTTGGCTCTGCTTCACCACAAAAATAATTTCCGTTTGTGATAGAAGGTCTAAATACAAGTTTTCACAGGAACTTGCAACCTGAAACCTGAGTCAGCTGCGGTTACAGTAAAAGGAAAGACTGCTAGCACAGATCAAGAAAAACAATCTCCTTTTCAAGTCATCCTTCAGCTCTTTCAGCTCCCTGTCACTACTTGTCTCTGAGTTAATCCAGATAAATAGTCCTACTAGCTAGTGAACCCTCAATGATCCAGGAGACTTTGCTCTGTGATCTTAGAGGCCAGCATGCATTCTGCAGCTCTTCCAGCAAGTCTGGAGAAAGAGAACCCACATCTGCATGGAATGGGAAGTAGGACCTCAGCTCAACAAAGCAACTACACACACGCTCAGTTCGAAGCACGAAATTAATCTCTATTCAGGGATAAACTTTAAAAAGCTCAAGCATCTGTTACACCGAGCCCACTACTGAACTTCACTGTTGTCTTTGAAACTTGGAGATCTGCCTTCATCAAGCATCTGCCTACAAGCTCTGCTGAATAAGGGTGCAGAGGGGAGGTTCTTCATCCCCTGAAAACTGTGCATGTGCCAAGTGATTTTCTGAGTCACAGCTTAGAACTTAAAACTGTTTAAGGCCACCCATGTGCTGCACTTGTCCAACCAAGTCTCCATGCCCTTGTAAAGCAACAAAAGATTTTAAAAAGGCACAAAATAGCATTTCATAGAATCACATAATGGCCTGGGTTGGAAGGGACCTTAGAGACCATCTAATCCAACCCCTCTGTCATGGGAAGGGACACCTCCCACTAGACCCGGTTACTCAAGGCTCCATCCAACTTGGCCTTGAACACCTCAAGGGATGGGACAGCCACAACTTCTCTGACCAATTTATTCCGAAGTCTTGCCACACTCGTACTGAAGAATTTCTTCCTAAGATCCAGTCTAAATCTATTCTCCTTCAACTTAAACCCGTTTCCCCTTGTCCTGTCAGTGGAAAGTCTTGTAAAAAGTACCTCCCCAGCCTTCCTGTAGGTTCCCTTCAGGTACTGGGAGGCAGCTATTAGGTCCCCCTGAAGTCTTCTCTTTTCAAGGCTGAACAATCCCAGCTCCCTCAGCCTGTCCTTGTAGCAGAGGAGCTTGTGATTTGAATCACAAGTTACAGCTGCCTTCAAATAAAACTTTAACGGAAAGACTCTTCAATTTCACATCCTTGAAGAGTTTTGCTCCTCATTTCCTCTATTTGTGGCAAAAAGCCCTTCACAGCACTCCTGCCTCCATGTCCATCCTTTTCCTAGGTCTTCACACCAAAACCATGACTAATTCTTCCCCACTCTTTCATCCATTTGTCCATCAAATGTCAACAATGGTACCTCTAAATCTTCCATAAAATGTTCCTTTGACCCAAGACTTCATGAGAGTTCACTGCTGATGACCAGTATCACCTCACTGTTTAATTTTTATTTCTCTTTCTCTCTTTCCATTGCTTCTTCCTTAAACTTCTAACTCTTGGGCTGGAGCCCACATCAGAAAAGCACTAATCTTAGTGAAATTTAACTCTAAGGCTTGAACAACAGAAGGTCTATCAACAGTCTTTCACCACCTGAAGGTGAATTACAAAGGAGTCAGACTCTTCTCAAAAGCTGACAGCAAAAGGACAAGAGGCAGGCATCATTCACAAGTTGCAGCAAGGGAAAATCTCACAGGTCATGAATCAAAAAATATTCACCATGACAACAACTAAGCACTGCAAAGGAGGTTCAGAGATGCTGTGAAAAGAGGTTCAAAGATGTTGTGAAATCTCCCTCCTTGCAGATTTTCGCAACCAAACTGGATGAGGCCCCTCGCAACATGATTTAGTTTGGGGATTATCTTTGCTTTGGAGAAGGAGGCTGGTCCTGAGCAGTTCCTTTGAGCACAAACTATTTTTTAATTCCTCAACTCTAGGACATTTAACCCTATGGTAAAAGAACAATACATAACAGTTACTCCCAAACCCTTTCTATTGGTAATGCTGTAATTAACTGTTTACAGATTGTATCCTGAACAACAATCAGCAATCTAGAGGCTTTGAGGGTTTTTTCAACCATGTTTCTATTATTTCGGACTCTGTTCACATAGTCATAAATAAAATATAATGACAAATTCTGTGAAAAGGTATTTAAAATTATTTTATATTTAAAGATATAATTTTCTTTTAAACTTTTTTTTTCTGTCCCAAGAAAAAAGAAATACTGTAAGTCTGACATGATTTGAAAATATTCATGAAAAGACACTTGCTTTGAGAAAGGAGGGGTTTGTTACACCTGAGAAGGTGCCTCAAGTTCAAGACAGGACTAAATTGCTGATATCCCAGTAGTTAGAAGATGAGGCAGGATGAGCAAAGACCCTCACTCCGTCTGATTTGGAGCTCACCTAGTCAAAATCCTGTTAGGCACTCTGAGATATCGTTCTTGTCAGCTGGAGGGACAACCCTTCCTCTCTGCTTTGAAAGAGTCAATAGACCACAGAAGGAGCAGCCCGGTCCCTTGATGTCCCTGCCTCCAAAACAAGGGAGCAGCAGGAGCTCAGCACTCCTTTAAGGAGCCCCGGGGACTGGAACTGAGAAAGCAGAGAGGTTACGTCTGTGGTAGCCACACTACAAAGTGCAGCCACCGGTGCTGGCTCACGGGCCGCCTTTCTGCTTCTTCTGGCATGAGCCTCCTGAAACCCAAGCTACGTCCAGGCTGTGGGAATCTGCTCCTGCCAGTCAAAGGGAATCGATACTTTAGTCCATGCCCTGAGACATCTGCCAGCAGAGCCTGGCTGGCAGCCCCGCAGGCGACCTGTCCAGACTCATCAGCACGCTTCCTTTTATTAGCTTTTGCCTTCTTTCCCCATTCCTTTCCACTGGAAAAGCCACCCCTGCTAGAGGACAGGACACCCAAAATCAAGGCAGCGCAGAAGTAACAGCACTCACAAAGCCTCCCACGTCCCAGGAACCTGGGTAACTGCAAGAGAGATTATCCTGGAGCCCTCAGGGGCAGGTGGCTTCTTTCCAGTTCTCTGGCACTTCAGCTACTATTACCAGGGCAAGGGTTTAGCATTGCAGTGAGGACAGCTAATGTATTTTAATCTCCAAGTGCGTCGCTCGTTATTTACTTTCCCGGCATACACAACGCAGAGTGGGGAGCTTCTCAGCCAGGATTCCACAAAAGTTTATAGAGTTTTAATTAGCTTCGCTTTCTTACAGTTCTGTAGAAGAAGTACTTTTCAGCTCTTAAAGTGGGTTTTCTTTCTTATGTAAGTGAAAACAAGCTGCATTTCTGTTCAAACACACGCCGTTTAATTGCTCATTCCCAGAGAAGGACAGCTTCCAAGTCTTCCACCCATTTAGCTCCACAACAGAGCCAGCGATCCAGGGAACAAGACGTGCAGGGGCAGGAGCAGCACGCTGCCGGCGCCTGACTCTCGAGGTACTTAAGGTCAGGATGGGATGTAAAACCCACCTCTGTGAACTGGATTTCTCAGAAAGTCACTGTCCCTGCTACAGCACTTTCCAAACAGACTTTGTTGAGACTGTTCAGAGCCGCTGGAACGTTGGCTTGTGAGCACCAACCCAAATGATCCCGCGAACTGGTCAGGACTGCTGAAAGCATGACATCAAAAAGCACTGCAGGAAATATCTAACAGTTATCCCCAAGCTAGCACCAGAAACTGGAAATGAACACGACTGACGAAATTCCATCAGAAGGACAGTACTTGTTAGTGGACTGATCGCAGGGGTAAACGACTAGTTTCTATTTGTCTTCTCTCGTAGTAACGGCTGTAGCAAAATTTATCACAACTTTTCAGACAAAAAAACCCAACAGCACATAAACTCTTTACCCAACACTCACCAGCTCAAATCAAATATAGCTATTTTCAAGGCTATAAAGACTTAAAAAAAGGATAAGCAATAAAAAAAAAATAAAATTCTGTATAAAGAAACAGTTTGATAAAGCAAACAGGCAGAAAGTGTTTAGCTGTCAAGGCTAAGAAAGATAAGGAGGCAAAGACAAAGTTTAGGCAGCATTTTGATACTTATTGTTGTGCATCTACAGGACCCGGGAGATGTGCCTCGCTGGACAGCTCCAGTTTTACCTCCAAAAATTGTTTGCACTTTAAGGGAGAATAGACTCTATCTGGAATTAAAACTGGTGTAGGTTAAAAGAAAGAAGGATGTGCACATGATCAAGAATTGACCTATCTGTTTCAATTTATAGGCACAGAGTAGAAAAGTAAATTCCTTCAGACATGTCGTTTACTGGATAAAATTTTAATCTGAAGTAATCAATCCAGCTCTTCCTCAAAGCCTCCTCCTCGGGTCTGCAGTGCTGCAAAGATGAGAGTGACATAAACTAAAAAGGATCAAATCCAGCAGTGTGTGTAGCCTGTTTTTATCGCCTACATTTCCTCACCTCCCCCGCTCCCCCAAAAATAAAATCTGCAGAACTATTTAAAAAATCCAGAAATGTGCAAACGTTTGTTCTAACAAAAAATATTTTTTTAAAAAACAGTATTTAGTTTAATAATATACAGGGCAAAATGAAAATAAAAAGAAACATATTTCCTTAAAAAGCTATTATCCACTACCCTATTTTTCTCATCGTGAATCTCTCAGATCATCACATCAGCAGCAGGATCCCACAGTAATCTCTAACACAAAGCAAGCTGATCGCTGAATTCAAAGCAATGAAGAGTTTGCCTGAGAAGAAAATGCCTCCCTCAGGCACTCACTGAGAGCCCTGAGCAATGGGAGAACAGCACACCCCGTCTAAGCTTATAAATCAAAGGCTGCAAAGGTCCGGCTTAAGTGCTTAATTGGTTATACTGTTAAATTTTTAGAACGGTTCCTGCCCACATTTTTGCCCCAAGCAATCTAGTGGTATCTCAGACAGTTCCCAGGAATGATCTAGGAGTCAGGTTGCCCCATGGGCCACTCTCAGTGCGCACCATCTCCCCATTTTAGAAAGTGAAGGAGCTTAACAGCATGAGGACAAGGCACTCTCTGGCATTTGGCCCGAAGGCTGAAGAGCCATGCTGGTGATCTTAATGTATTAGAAGAGGTACAACCTGTAAGACCGAAACTAAGTAAGTATGCACCTGGTAGAGCACACTCTGCAACGAGATCTCTTGAAGGTCTTTCTTCACTGGCTTTGGCAGCGGCACGCGAGGAGCAGGGCAGGCACAACCCTTTGCAATATGAAGGTCACAGAGTTTAGAGAACTTATTATTTCTCCTCCGCTCTTGGCAGAATAATAATATGTAAGCAGATGCCTTATATGAACAAAGGCTAAAGGCTGCTTTCATTCCAGCTAAGGACAACTACAAATATCACTGAAATGCTCCATGGCAAAACTACCAGCCAGCCAACACGAGTTGTTCCTCCTCGCATACGCATACAACTACCTCCTTCAAACATCCAATAATTGCCACAAGATGGCTACAGATTTATGTCCTACACCAGGAAAGGCTTCTCACAATTAGATGTTTATGCCGCATTAATTCACAGTAGGACCGAATTTTGGCAGTCTCAGACCAGGAATATTATTTAACTTGTCAACACTGGTGGATATAGTCAAACTGCTCTGGCTCTTTTAGCAGCCTCAGAGCTTATGAATTACTGCAAGCGTTGATTTTGTTTTTGATGAATACTGCCCCCTCCTCCAAATCATGTGAACTCAGCAAGGATTCTATCTCGAGATGTCAAGAATTCATTTGCCTTTGGTTTACAGTTTGTTTGTTTGTGTGTTTTTCACATCCAGGTAAATGCATTTTCCAGTGTATGGTATGTACAGAAACCCTTTAAGAGAACATAAATCTCAAGAATCTGCTGTGCAAGTCTTCACCCTTTTGCTAACCAGCCCTGTGCAATCTGACAGGTCATTTGCAGCAGCATTTTCATGTGGCAGATCTAATTCTGTACTAGATGTTGCCTTTTTTTGTAAGTGTTGGAAACTTGCATTTCCCATAAAACACAATTGCTTAGATGCTGTGAAAACTTAAGCTTCCTTAATCACATAAAGGCCTGCTCCCACAAGCAGTTAAGCCTTTTCTCAAATCCACAAATGTGAATAAAGCCATTGACTTTGAGTCAACTTTCAAGTGTTTTCAAGTTAAACAGGAACTTAAGAGCTTTGGATTTGAGCCAGAGTTTTAAAACATTACTCTAAAGCTGCTTGGTGCAAAGTTTCATCCAGCTGTAAAGCAGAGATACAGATTTACCAATGAGTTTCACATATGAAAACACATCCCAAAAGAAGGGTAAAATTTTGCTTTTGCTATGACCGGAGCAACAAGAGCTGTTCTATCCATGAGGCTGAAGATTTGTCTGCCAACACATTATTTCCACACATGGCACACACAAGTCTCTACCAGACACATCATAGAATCATAGAACATTAGCACACTCAGAATACACTCAAAGTACACATTTCTCTCAGATGAAATGTATGTTATGGAAATTCAAAACATTGACCCACTGCAGGTGATCCAGCTCTGCCAGGAGGATTGGACTAGATGATCTTTCGAGGTCCTTTCCAACCCCGAATATTCTGATTCTGTGTGATTCTGTGCTACTTTTTTTAATTCCTTTTCTTTCTCTCACGGCAGCTTTTGTTTTTAAAACAGCAACATAACTACCAAAATTTACACGAATAATTCAAACGCAAAGTTACAGGGGAACTGGAAAACTGTTCATAAATTACATCTACAGAGGCAGCACATGAATTTTTCTCATTCACTGAAAAATAATTAGCCTGGCAGCTCTCAGTACCTGGGTACCTCACTGGCAAGAAGTACCCCTCACCAAACACAAACTGAAATGTTTTTATGGACTGAAAGAAAACAATGAGGAAAAACACAGCCCAGAAGAGAAAAGGGACTAAGAAACAAAGATGAGGAGGAACTGGTTTGGTATTGAAACCAGTGAGCGTGTAGATCGACGCCACTCCGAGCCCACACACACTGATCTCTGACTGGGGAAAAAAGACATTGGCCAAGCTGAGAAAACACTCTCTGTCTTTTAAGAAAGCTGCTGCAAAGCTTTGAAGATTAAATAGTTGCTTGTCTTTGGAGCTTGTTGTTATTCCTGACCCAGCTTCCCTTTATCTTTCTTTGTAAATTTAGATAGAGAAAATAAAAGAACTGAAGGAAACAGAACAGATTTTAATTGTTTATCTGAGGAAATGTTAAAGGTGGGCCAATCACACCACAGTCCAGAGGATGACGGCCACTTTTTTAATTGCGTGGGGACGGCCTTTACGGGTTCTACGCCAGGTTGACGCACCTCCTGCTTAATCCCTCACACTTGTTTCCCAAGTGGGACTTAGCACCACACTTAAATCTATCCCTTAAAACCAAACAAGCTGCCCAAGAAGTCCGTCCGGCTTAGAAGCGCGGGCTTTAAACCCAGTCCGACACGGGCTGATCTTTATCCTCGTCCCAGCATCACCCCAGGAGGAAGCTTGTGATGAAGAAGGACCACGAGGAAAAGCATCCCTGACATTTCGCCCAAGAGAAACGCTTGGAAACTCCTTCTTCCTCTGCGGTGAGGGTCCCAAGGAAAGGGGAAGATGTTTCAAAGCCTGGAGGCACCGGGTCACG
>NW_009730352.1:0-33139 GCF_000703405.1 Apaloderma vittatum
TAAAGTAAGATGGGAAACCAATGTCACTTCTTAAAAGTCTCTGAAATTCTTAATTAGAAAGGATTACAGAGGACTTACTACCCACAGAATGCTATAGGACTCTGAAACCAAAGTTCAGGTCTGTAAAAAACAAACTACCTTTTTAAACCAGTGAAAGTGGGTTTCTCTTCCCATGCAAACAGTGTTTGCTCTGTGCTTCTGCGCGCTATTTATCTCTAAAATGTAACGCTATGATGTCTTTGTAGGCATCAGAGCACTAAAAGCCTGACAGAAGCACTGATTTCAATTTCATTGTGGATTATTATTTGGAAAACTTAGGGAAACATAACAAGCTCACCAGGAGACTCAAAAATCTAACCGATCCTGTTGTCTGCCTTTTTGGACTACCTCAAAATCTTTAGCCCAAAGTCCCTTGCTTCACACTTTTTGCTTTCTTTTGGAATGGTTTCCCATTTTCCATCTCCCCATTTCTATTGATAGATTTCTCCATTCAGTAAACAAGGAGGCTGCTGCTTACTTAGATGATGACCTTCAAGGCTAACAAGGCCACCTACAGCTACTAGACACACAACAGTAACACAATCCAAGTGCTAAGAGATATCTCACTACTGTAAATCCTAATCTCATTTGTGACAAAGCTTAACATCCGCAAAGTACGCTCAAGTGAAAAGCGTGATCATGAGACACAACAGCTTTATTTTTATGTTCTCACAACTACTTCATGAATTTTTTTCTAACTACTTTATGAATTTTTTTCTAACTACTTTCTGGGTGACTTGATATTAAATGTATTGTCCTAATGCATGTGTGAAGGTGGCACGTTCTTTCTGCTTCATGAACCCACCACGTGTGTGTTCCTGAATAAAAACATACTCTGACATATCTGAGAACAGCCTTGGCCATATTTCAAAGACCCTGGAATAAGCTGATGAGCAGCAAGTTCGCTAGAAACAACAGGGGAACAAAAATGCAAGAAGAATGATTCAACGTACAAAACTAATAAGGTTTAGAAGGTGCTGTTAGCCCTATAATATTACCATCAAAGAGAACTACAGAAATCAAAAGGTGTAAGTGTACTTGCTAATGTAAAAGGAATTAAAATTCCCGGCTGGAGCGCAGGGAGATGAGATGTTTTATTTGTCTTCTTTTTATTTATTTTACATATTTGATTACATGAGTGGGAGCTTATAATTAAAATAGTTTCCATGGGCAAATTAGACAATAACATTTTCTTCTATAAATCAACCATCCGACATTAATGTGGAAATTACTTTTATATTCGAATACAATCCGTACTGCAAAAGAAGAATCACCTTGCAAGATATTCAGAGGCCACACAGTTAGTGTTGCTTTTGCAAAAACACAAACAAAACCAAAACAACTTCCTGCTAATCTTTAGCGATTAGTTAAATCGTAAATATTGCTTCAAAAGTCCCAAATCTGAAGCTTTTAACACAGAATGTCCACTGGAAATACCCGTCATGACCAGCAAACAATTAGTTTAAAAGGCAGAGCAGTGACTAGAAACTAGAAAAACCTAAAAACTGTTTGCCTGAATGGCACAGTGTCCTGTGTTGCGATGATATAATGTGTCAAAGTGATATTTTTTTTTTAAATGAAGAGAATGTTTTACGCTGGATTCCCAGGGGAATATACTTAAGACAGACATATAAGTACACTTTCAGAAATGTAATTGCAGGATTTCCACATGTAGCAAGGCAGGCGGTATTCCTTCCAAAAACAAAGCCAGCGTCAGCGCACTCTAGCCAACTTTTTTGAAAAGAAAAAGCAAACAAAACCCTCACAGTGGTTCAAGTTTGTTACAGAGTCTCATTTTCACTCCCCTGTCAACTCAGAATTACCAGAACTCAAACCAAATGAGGCCAGGCAAAATGTCAGCCTTGAAGTGCCACCAACCCAGCTGGTTTCCGTGAGCTGCGGGAGCTCCCCGGGCCGCTGAGGGACCCCTGGCAGAGCTAAACCCACCAGACGAGGAGCGGGGACAGGCTCAGGTGAGCCCAGCCACTGCCACGCTCTTACCCCCATGTCGGTGCCAGGCTCGGCTTTTGGCTTTTCCCGCTGAGCCGTGGCGCAAGTACAAGGCGATTGGTTCATTTACGAGGCGCCACTCACGAAACCCAACCTAAAAATGCAAGCAAGAGCAACTTTATTAGCACTTCCTCATCCCGGGGGGTGATAAATATGTTTGTTTACTTCTGCACGAGCAAAGCTGGTGGTAAAAGGGAAACCGATCAGGCTGTTAAGTGGCTGAAAGTCACATTAAAAATCAAACGATAATATAATCCCAGGGAATTGCCAGGATATAGAGATCGAAAAGTGCTGTAGTACCCAGGGCCACGCTGGTGCCTTGCCAACAGCCAGGGGGTCAAAGCTATTCTACATGTCTATTTACATAAATTTACATCTATTTTGCATAACAAGTAAACACGGTATTCAATGCACTTTATAGAGAGACTGTCCTGAACGAGCTGATCCACTCCTGCAAGAGCACAAGGCTAGCAATTCCCTTCTCTATTTTTAACTTCCCATATTAGAACTAATTTGGTTTTACAATGTAATCATGTGAGAAGACTCAAGTCCTCATCACAGGAAAGTTACTCCTCCGCTAACGAGGTTGTGTGCAGGAGGATCAGTGCAATGAACAGGGCTAGACTGCCGATTTATTTTACCAGGAACGCAGATATCTCTCCACTACGCAAGGCATTAAAGAAATCCTTAATTGCTTTTAAGCCTTTACTCTTGTGGCTCTTCCTATATCCAAGATGGGGATTCAGATTTCTTTTCCTTCATTTTTTTTTTTATACAGAAGGGGTTAAGAAGCTTCCTATCAACATTCAGGATGAAAGAAAGGAGAAAAAAAAATATATGTATATATATATACACACACACATATGGGAAAACTTTCTTCCACCCTCCTAACTCACAGAAACTCAAACCTTACTACGGTATCTATGATCATATAATATCACATAAAAAGTGTGCTGGGAGAGCCAGGAAGCATTTCCACAGTAAGAGATGAAAAAAAACTAATCACAAACATACATGCCTGGAATAAAAATGTGGATGTGCCCTCGCATTACAACACATAAGCACAATCAATTCCTCTGCAGCTACAATTCGAGTAATTACTTTCAACCGGTTTTGTGGGATGTTTTATTTCTTGAAACTATCAAAGTCCAAATATGTCAAAATGCAAACTGTGCAAAAACATGAGTTCTATTATTGTTTGCAAAATGTTGTACCATTTCAGAAAGTAACTAAACCTGAGCCATGCATAATATTTTCTTTAAATAAAAAAAAGAAAAATTACTTTGTACCAGATTTTTAGACTTTCCTCTCAATTCATTTCTCATACCGTTCAGTCATAGATTCAGGACTGGATGTTTCATAAAGCTGTCCAACCCAGATGAAAATTTCAAACATACAGAAGTAACTCAATGCTTTCTGATATATTTGCAAAAGAGGAACTAATTATCTTAAATGAGAGAGTGCAAACTTGCACAAACAGCAAAAAACAGCAGAGAGGTACAGCAGATGTGCTTTAGCCTACACACATACATCAAAAAATCTGGATTTAGAAACTATTATTCCGTCTTAGTTCATGTGTTTGGGGAATATCTCCAACTACTGGGATAACAGAAACTTCTAATCAGGATTAAAAATTATAATCCTGAGGAAGAATCAGACTACCTCTACAGAACAGAGGTCAGAGGTCCCAGTGCCAGGTCCACCCCCTCTGAACCCATTCTGCCTTCTGTCCTGAAAAAACAGACACAAAACACCGAACAAGCATTATAGCCTTCACAACGTTAAGTCTAGGCTAGTATTTTTATTTTTTCTCCCCCCTCCCAAGTCTATCTGGTTTTGTTCAGAGATTGTTCTGAAAAGCTAATGTTTTCACACCGCCTTTTGCTTTGCAAAACAGGCAAGCGACACAGGCAAATCTCTTCAGAAATCCTACAGTAACAAACTACGTACACAGGAAAGAGGTTGGGAAGTTTTGTAGAGTAACAGATTTCATTTTTAAGCTTCCTGGGAGTTAGACAGAGTCAACTGGATTTTTATTTTTATTTTTTTTCTATAATTTTTAAAGACTGTTTCACACGTTATTTGTAATGAAGTACTTGAAATACTTTGCTCCTCTGAACTGATTGCTGCTGGGAAATGAAACCAATGCGTCTCTGTGCAAACCCACAGGCTTTGCCATTGTGCCATACATTTCCCTCATCCCTTTAGTTGTTTTCTTCTCATCTGTCCGGCTAGACTTCTCATCAGCACCAGCCACCAACCTGAACCATCACAAGCTGTGTTACTCCAGCAAAGTTCATTAACTCCTTATGCTTCCTTATAACCACTGCAAAGAATTAAAGTGAGATTTGCCTGGACGACCAGCACATTTACCATGTTAGCAGAGCCCTGCTCGAGACAGTTCTTCTTTTCACTTCCAGTCGTGTATTTCAAACAAGAGAAGATGCCTTGATGTGACTGCATAGTCTCACAAATGCAGCAGCAGCAGCAGCCACAGCGAAGGCTTTATCTTCCTTTATGTCGATTTATGTAAATAACACAACCTGGTTACTTCATTTTCTTCTGCTGCAGCTGAATGCCACGCAAAGAGGGGAAGGAGGGGAGAGATAAATCCTTGAAGGATGATGCTTGTGATTTTCTTCTGCTACTTGTACATACATGGCAAGAGACACAAAAGGCAACTTCACCCGAATTCAATTTTATTATGGTCTGTTTCTTCCCATACTTCATACACCTGGATGTTGAACAGACCCTTACCTGAGCCGTGTCAGTCCCCTGCAGACCCCCTGCACTAACTGAGGCAGCACAGAGGACGTCCCGGGCTCATCGAGGAGCCAGGCTGGCCACGCAATCCTCAGCGACAGCAACGGCAACGCAGGCTCAACTATAGCGACATAACGCAGACCCTTTATTCTTCCATAGCCTGGAGTTGCTGAGTATTCTTCCATAACCTGGAATTGCTGAGTATTCTTCCATAACCTGGAGTTGCTGAGTATTCTTCCATAACCTGGAGTTGCTGAGTATTCTTCCATAACCTGGAGTTGCTGAGGTGCTCGAGACCTACCTGAAGTATTTTTATCAGTATCTGGGGGAGTTACCACAGACCGTACTCCGGAATGAAATATGGTGCAGCCCGACTGGCGTAGCAGCCCAACAGACTGTTTGGGGAATAGTTTGTTCTTCTAATGTTGACATTATATCATTTGTTTTTTGGCAGCTCAACGCCACCGACAAGTTTCATTTTATTCAAATTGCCTTGAAAAGCTTAATAACTCTCTTTATTTGGCATATCTTTTAGAAGAGAAAGAAAATAGATACATTATTTGTAAAGCAACATATGTCTGATGACTTTGATCTGTGCTGATGCAATACCCTTCAAGGATAAAAGCAGAGCTGCTCAAGAGGAGGAGTCATCACAGGAATATGCACCTTCTAGCAGCTTTTGGAGAACACATTTCTGCTCAATTAGCACTTACACTGATGGCTAATTCTAGATATTAAAGCAGTGAACTTTCTGTTGTCATGCTTTCATGCTACAATCCTCTTCAATTAAAGCAGAATTTATTCAAAATGTTTCCCTAACATGTTTTATTTATTTTCTCTGCTTAAAGCTGTCAGCTTGACTATGTTAAAACACAACACATAGTCTGAAACACAGGTTAATTATTCAGCTGTTAAATTCCTACAGAAAACTCAAATTACTGAATGGCATGGGTTAAATACATACTACAGAGCTATAACACAACAGGGGACACATTATTGCTCTTGATTTGGTTGTCTCGAGCCAGAAATTTGCTGCAATATTCCACCTTAAGTACATAGATGGCTATTTCAGGATTCCCGACTAATTAATCTGATGTCAACTTTGACTTGTTCATTATGCAAATGTAGCTATACTAGTTAAAATGAGAGATTCAGGGTTATTTCTTTTAATGCTGTAAAACCATAAAATAACACATATTCCCGTGGAAGACACAATCCAGCCACACATGTGCTTGGCACTCAAGTTTACACAGATGCTGACCCTTCATCTGTGTTACGCTTTGTCTTTCACTGTGATTATCCCAGACTGTTTACATGAAAACTGAAAAGCATTGCAAAAGTAAATCCTGACACATTTCTCCACTGTCGGGGGCTGTGTAGTTTATATACAGTGCAACTGAAGTTGGTTGTGAATGCATACAAAACCGAGAAGCGCTTATGAAAAGCAGAAACAGCTCAGCACTTGAAAAAACCTGGGGTGCCAGGAGCCTCTTGCAGCGGTCAGAAGACTGGTGAGCTGAAACGCTTCAGAACAAGTATTTCTTTCCCAACTGCAATTAAGTTTTCCCCTCAAAGTCCAAGCTTCAGTCATAAAACCACTTAAAACCTATATAGTACTCTAACCCCACATCGCAAATCGGACAGGCCTCTGGCTGTACTGGCAGGATACAACTCAAAAGCAGGATCCAGATTGTCTTTAGAGTTCACAAAAGAACAGAGTTAGAGCACACCCTCTTTTCATACAGCGTATATTCATGCAATTCTACGAGTCGGTGTGACGCTAGCCTTTCAGCAACTGGGTACAAGACAGCTCAATATATTTTGGGTTATGGTTTTTTTTGGTTGTTGAGAACTCTGGCTATCATCTTCCTTATCTCTGTCTCCATATTTTGTAATCTGTGATACTGAAGTCAGAAAATTCAGTAATCTTATGGGAGACCAGCTATGTTACATGATCGATTTGAGAGAAAATGAATTTATCATTTCTTTTTAATGCTGATGTTAAAAATACTGACAATAAAACCGTGCTGCTCTGACTGTTTCTTGCACTTTGCCACCTTTTTCTGAAAGGCTGCCATAACACGTCCCGTGAGGCATCTCTCACCCGACAGACGTGTTCCCTGATCAACTTCAATCACTGTTCTCAGAATTACGCTCTGCTTGTTCAGCCGAGTTTGCAGGAAACCTACTCCACCCTTTTGCATACACAGCGAGACTACAACCCAGAAGTAAGTCTTGAGGAAGCACGCATGATTCACTCATCGATATAAAACTGACTTGCCTGAAATTGTTAGCTGCCATGTCAGCTCCTCCTATATTTCACTCTAGGAAAGTCAATTATGTTTCTAAAGGGCATCTTTCCCATAGTTGAATTCTTTATATTCTGTAAGCCACATGTTCATGGGTGCGTAACAAGCAACAGAAATTTGCATCCTCTCTACAGCTGCCTTTCAAAATTTCTTTGGAGTTGACATTGTTTTACTGTACCCAGTGACACGCTATAATGGACTTTGATTGCATTTGCCTTTCAATACACATTCTGATCAAGTAGCACATTCGTGTTCATAGTTTTCTCTTTAAAATACTTTGGAAATTTTGAACTTCTAGCCATTACATACTCAAGAGCGGGTTTTGCAGAGAAACCCTACGTATCCCAATTCCTGCTTCCCCAGGCATGGCAGAACACTTCAGTTTATCTGACTAACCACTAACACTTCTTTTTCCATAAGAAAACACGTCTTATATATACTTGAGAAGTCACAACACCGGCAGTACATTTTTTCCACTATGGCTTCTTCTTCTGCATTGTTTGCATCGACTTTTCTTTCACATGAATGTTCACAGCCAGCCAGTTCATTTGAACCCGTTGTGCAGGTTGTCCTTTTGTGCTCTCATACTTTTTCCATCAGCTTTTCCACTGAACTTTCATTTCAAGATCAATAGACTTAGTTTACTGCAACGCAAGACTTTCCTGCTATCGCCACTGTCATTTTTTAGTCACCTTTAGCCGCTTACAAATGCGGTTTCATTTGGTGAAACTCAAATGGCTTAGCAGGTAAGATAGGAACACAAAGTGTTATTTTCTTTTTAATGATATATTCTAAATACAAGTCTTAAAAGGAGCAAAGTTAGTAGCTGTGCCCTGGAGTAAGAAAATGGATTTCTCTCATGCATTCCATTATGCATCACAGCCCCAACACAGTAGCCTTGAGTTTATTTGACCAAATCTAATCTGAACCGATGCTACAAACTGAAAAGCAATAAAATTCAAGTATGAAATCTGAAACTGTTCCTCTTCCGTGCTTTATATGGACTTTCTCACTAAAATGATATAGCAGAATTTTCCATGAAGCCAATCTGAATAGAGCATAAACTTTTGAAGAAATCCAAACCTAATCACAAAAAGAAACATCACTGGGGAAAAAAAAAAAAATCAACTGATTAGAAAAATCAGCTGTATTAATGGTGTAATAGAAAAAATCAGCCTTCACCTGGACCGGAAAAAGACCTTGTGTGGAATATAATCAATAACATAACATGCTTAGTAAATCATTGACAGTTAAAAAATCTAAATGGAAAATAACACCTCACTCACAGTAAAAGAGCAGCTAACATACACAGATGCCTACTAAAAATCAATTGCCTGAAAACTAATAGGGATCTATTTAGTTGCTGGAATGGTTTTGCATTGATTTCTTCCTTTATCATCTTTCATATGTTAATATGCGAGCAAAAGTACACTGAAGACAGCACTGCATATTCAAAATTGCTATTTCTTTATCTAGAAAACCTGCTGATTATTTATTGTCCTTTAAAGGAAAATTCTAGCCTTGGATATACAGAGGTTTAGAGGTTTGGTGTTTTTTTTTTTCTTTAAGGAACATATTAGCAAGTAAAAACAATTCACAGACACCCACATCGCAAAAAAAAAAAAAAAAAAAAAAAAGGCACCGTGGCTTCTTTCACATGAGTTTCCATTAAAGCTGATGTTTGCTGGCCTAGAACACAAAGCTGTTGTCATTTCCACACAGTGTGATTTAATTTGCGGGCTCTAACACTACAGGTGGACTGGCACACATGACTGGCTAAATCAGCTGCCACCAGCCCATGTCTGAGTCAGCTCAGAGGGGGATTTACCCTTGCATTTCCAAGGTCAGCAGAGCAACATTCCCCTCTTCCCCCTCAATAATTACACAGATATGTCGAGCAATTTAACTCCCCTGAATGTCAGAACTTCAACCTTTCTTGACGTTCGCCAGATTTGGCGTATGTCGCACAGACAGGATATTTCCTGTGCTTTCTGTTCAGCGATTTATTTCAATAATGATCAACAAACAGAATAGAGTAAGGCAACAGGAAAAAAGAAAACTCGACAAGACCAAAGCCACAAAACAATGTGACGTTAAAGGGTCCTTTTTAACTCGTCAGCATAAGATAAGGTGATGTATTTAATCAAAACTGCAAAAAAAAGCCTTCCCTAAGCAGTGGAATCAATTACACAACAAATCATATTTTTATGAAAATGAAAAACAGAAAAAAATTGCTACTTATAAAAAACTGCGGGAAAAATCTGACTCAGCTGTTCTGGCCTATTCACTTCAAATTTCAAAAGAAAGTAAAAGCATACAAAGGAAGGAAGAACCAGAAGCTATCAACCCCAAACTACTATAACCTCTTAGGATGCACAATTACTTTATCCCTGTTACTATAAACAGAATTCTTGGCTGAAAAACACGGTAGGAACCATGACTGAATAAGGCATGTTACACAGTTGAACAATCACAAATCACACTGAATTCAGATTTCTGTGGGATGACTTGAAAATAGGCATTAAATACCTACAGCTTCAGATTCATTTCACATAATGGCTGCAGGCAAAGAAAATTGCAAGTTAAAAATTCTGAGGTACGGTTTTTATTAAATGACATGAAGTTTTAAGCAGCTGCATCTCAATATATTTTAGAAACCTTTTATGCTGTCCAAAAAAAACCCCTAAGCCCCACATGTAGAGCCACCAAGAATTTTGCTGTTAACACTGTATCTGAGTTACAAAGAAATTAGACTTTGTGTGTTCCAGTTAGGAGATAACTCTGAAAATTCAGTGTCTTAATGCGGAATCAAAATAGGAGACCGCGACAGAAAATCTCATCCAACTCGAGAGCAACCCAAGGCCACTGCAATTTTGGATTTCTAACTACCTGATTTTAACACCAGCTCACAGGTGTAACAGAGCTCTATTTCACACCAGCTGGCTCAAGCCTCAAAGCCATTCGTTGTATCGCACTCCCTTCCCCAGCCCTATCTCACACATTATATCCATTGTGCTGGATGGCTTCTGCTTGTGCTACAAGTTCTCTGAAATCAGTCGCCTTAAGAATCATAAACTCATTTAGGTTGGAAAACACCTTGGAGTTCATCCAACCAAACACGCAGCATTTCTCGAGGCTTAGACATGCCAGGGCAGTGAACTGCTGAAAACCACTAACAAGTAAATTGTGAGTTCTCACCATTAATCCACCAACCACTACAGCTACGAGGAAGCAGAAACCTGGAACCATAAACACCCCACTGACCGGAGTCAGCCCATACAACTATCTTCCTCTGGAGCTTGGGCGCAGCTGCAAGCAGAGTTTGTTCTTCTGATCACCTCCCACTCTGTGACCTTTAGAGATCTTTGCATACTTTCCCTCCCTACAGAAAGTGGCTTAATCTAACCTATAACTGACTTAAACTTCAGTACAAAAGTGTGTTCACTGTTTGAAATCCTACTGGAATTTAGTACTTGTAGAGACAGAGGAGATAAAAAGTCGTAGAGCTGGGAAGTTGTGTATCTAACCCACCCACTGTGGGCATAATCCCTAAACTATGGATAAAGAGCTGACTGCTTCAAAATCCCTTTCCCATTCTCCCTTGGCTCTCGCAGGGGGTCTACGCTCGGGATGGTAACTCTTGCATACAAAGTGGCAAGCAAACAGCAGCTTCTATATCCAAAATGTTCCTTCTGGATTCACACAGCAGCTGCAAAAACATGTGTTGGCCAACCCCACTGGATGTCCTGCACTTGGCAAACAATCACAAACACACGGAGTCGCTGGGGAGTCGGGAACAGCCAAGGGAGCTGCAACAAAACAGGGGAAAAAAATTCCCCCAAAGAGAAAGGAACAATAGAAAAGGGTGAGAGGGGGAAGATGAGAAGGGTCGTCACGAGGCAAAGAAAGGAAAGGGCAAGAGAGTCTGGGAAAGTGGTGAGATAAGTGAAGCATATGAGGAAACAGGCTGTGAGGAAGATGTCCCACCACGAGCACATAAAACAAGGCTCCTGCTGGAAGATAGTTGGGAACAAATGACCAGCAGAAAAAACAACAACAAAAATAATACTGCAAGACACAAAGGGAGCTCAGTCACATGTTAGTAACCAAAAAGGCTTTCCAGGCCACAGCTACTTGTGTGCTGGTAACTGAGAAAGAAACGCACTGAAAGGTTTGGATATTGTCACTGGCTGAGTAAGTAGGTTAGGCTTGGGAAGAGATGATGCATATAAAATGCAAAACGGATAAAATTAAACATTTATTGACAACAGAAACAGAGTTGGGCTAAGCTTCCAAAACACTGAGCACTATCGAAACACAAGTCGAGTCCTGAGATGGCGAGGACAGCCAGTTGAGCCTCCTACAGCTTTTAGCTTCAACAGCTTACAAGCTATTCCTTCAGGTCTTCCATAGAGCAAAATTAGCACTGCTGCTCCTGCTGACTGCTTTAACTACTGCCCCTGTGACTCTTGAAGTTTGCCACAGCTGGGCTGCTCTCTGCAAAACGGCCATTTTCATCAGAGACGGGGTCGGCACAACACACACCAGATCACTTCAGGGTCAGGGAGGAGAGAAAACACAATGTGGTTTCTCAGTCAGGTAGGAGAGCATTTACATCCGCACATTCACCAGAGACAAATAATTGGAAAGCTTTTTTTTTCTTTCAGTAAGACTCACCTATTTGCCTTCCTAAACCCAGCAAGCTTCAAGCTAAACAGGAAAGCCGAGGAAAAAAAAAAAAAAGAGAAGGCACAGGAAAGTTGGTTTTCTCTGCTGGAAAGGAAGATGCAGTGGTTTATAATAAAGTAGAGAACAGGTTAGAAAAGGCTAATTCCTATGTTGTATTCACACACTACCCATATTCCATTCCCTTCTACATTTATAGCTACGTGAAGTCACAAAGAAACCAAAACCTCAACTTGCATATTTCCTGGGCCCACGAGAACAGAGATAAAGCTGTTCCTCAGCCTCCACAGCACAACATCACTCCTGCCCCCAAACTACTCTCAGCGCTTACAGGCACACAAAACCATTCTGGCTAGGAGGTAGCATTGTGTTTTTGTTTGCTGCCAGTTTCTGGGTTTGGGCTTGAAGATATTTTCCTGTTCTGTTTGGTTTTCTTTTCCTGTGGGTTTTTTTTTTATGTTTGGTTTTGTTTGTTGTTTTGTTTTTGTCTCCCCCTCCAAAAGGGTTTTGTCGTTATCAGTAGGATAACAAATGTGGTTGCACTGTAAAGATGTGTTAGTGACACAGTTTAGTCCACTTCCCACCAGCACTTGTCCTGCCAGCACAGGAAAGCCCATAATGCAGAAGTCCAGAAGGGTGTCATGGTTGTCACCACACTTACCAGCATAACAGATACACCATTTTTTAAAAATGTAGACAAGGCTTCATCTCTAAAGAAGTAATCTGCTCACAAAACCATATTTATTTGGAATGTAACCTGCACGAAAGGATTTCCTTCCATACAATTTTTTTAACTCTGTGATTTAAGCTTACTTACAGTTAATCCATTTTTCTAATTACATTCTTTCTCTCACTATAGATCAACAGTTGATTAATCAGACTCTTCAGTGAAGCAGCAAGGTGTCTGACCTTCTTACTTGCTGCATTTGTAATGAACTTCATCTCATATTCTTGGATGAAATAACACAATCCATTTCAAGCTATCTTTAGAATATCTGACTGACTACGGGGAGCCCATCAGGAGCTCACCTATGGGCAAGGCTATCAAATTTATTCGCTGTCAGCATTTCTTCACAAGTCTTGAAGCTTGATGTTAACGAAGATATATTTCAAAAAGCCAGTTTTCCATAACATAATGTGCATTTGCATGTGACAACTTCGTAGCTCCTCAGGACAACTACACACCTGCATTGGGGTTGTAACCCACTGCAGCAGAAGGCTCTCCAAAGCTACAAGACATCACCTTTAGCTGTGAGAAAAGCTGCTACTACTTACAAGAGATAAAAGCACTTACATTTCTGCATCTAACCTGCAAAGTGACTAAATATATAAGATCTCAGCAAGACTGAATCCAATCATTTTTTCACACTCTCAGGAATTTGCCTGTGCACAAAACCCTACTCACGCACAAGAGAGGCAGAACTTAGTACCCAGTCTGAGAGGAGGACTTGGGGAAGCCATTTCCCAGCTGTAGAAGCAGATCAGTTTAACTAGATGCTTTTCTACCCGTCCTTAAGGATTCCCAAAGATGGAAACTCCACCACCTTCCCAAATTGTTTTATTCTACTACTTTGCTGTTATGAACAGGCAGTTTCTCCTCGGCTTTAACTTCCCAGCTTTTACCCTGTTGCTGCTCATGTTCTTCAAAAAGGCAAACCACATCATTCCTTTGTTTTTACTGCAAGACTAAAATAGTTTTTTAAAAGAAATAATAAAGTAAGTCTTACGTTTACTCTATTCTCTTCTTCAGGCTAAATATCTCCTGTTCATACCTAGTGGAGTCATGCTTTCTCAAGCTCCAATAAATCTCCTTCAGGTTTTCCTCAAATAGCTTAATATGCTGTGCCAGTCCGGAAAGGGAATAACTAAGACTTTCCCAAAGCTGAGCAGAGTTTGGGGGACCTACTGAGAACATCTGGCAGGCTGTTATCCCGTTTATACCTTCAAATCAAGTGCCTTTTTGTGTGTGATAACAGGATCTCCTTGGCTCCTCAAAACCTTGTGATCTGCTACAAACCCAAGATCCCTACGTGTAGCCCTCCAAACTATCTGCTATTAAAAGCTGGTAGCACAACACCCATCCATAGTCAATGTCATCCAACTTTTGGGGTTTGTTTCCCTAATTTAAGTTGATTTCGAATACTACCCCGCCTTTCAGTGTGCTCACAGTCCATTCCAAAACGCTTTAAAAAGTGCACACCCCACCACATCACCCAGGTCATTAAGGAAAATACTGAATTGATTTACGCATGACGACACTCGTTCACCAGAGATCGACAGGGAACAAGCCGTGTCCAACGCTTGACTCCTACCAGTTTGCACAATCCAGCTGTATCCCATCTTTAAACACTTCACAGAAACAGAAGCTGGGGTGTCATAACCATACCATTTCATGCTCGCACTACAGAGCCTAGTAAATCAATAAGCAAGTAAGATCTTGGCCTGGTATCTACCCACAACATGTAATGAAAAGCACAGACTTGCAAAAAAATCACATGGAATTCAAATTCCTTCTCTCCAGTCTTAAAAAGACTTCAGAATTGGTAAGTACCAACCCTAAACAGGGCCAAGATCCTGTAAACCAATAGCTGAGGTTATGAATACTCTAAGTTAACAAGCCTACATTTCAAAAAAGTTCTATTAAAGTTGTTCTTTGTTTTGGCAGACTTATTTCTAAACATATCAAAGGAGTACTAACTGCATATATTATCTAAAATAGAGGAATTGAGGTTTCTCCCGTCTTCAGGGGAGTGACCAGAACAGAATAACATGAAAATTACAGAATGGCCATTTGGAAGGGGGAGCACTATGAATGCTAAGACACAAAGCAATTAAGTAGGCATTCCAAGTGATGCTCTTTTTTACTCACTGAGCACCTATGCAACCTGCAAAACGGCCTTCATCCAACCTACAACATCAACTTCTTGAGTCAGCCTTGGCAAAGGCAGACTGAAAGCACGAGTCTGCACCAAATCCAAGACAAAGCAAGGCATCTTAATATTCTTACAGTTTATGTTACTTATCCCTGCCGCTCGAATCATTGCTCCAGCTCACATGTCACAGTTTCTTCCGTAACAGTGAGCATCCTCTAATTGGAGTCTCCTGATAAACTTGAAAATAAAAATACCATGTTTATTAATTGGAAGATTAATTTAACAGCTTTGTCCTTTAACCACAAGTTAAAACTCTTCAGTGAAGTACCTAAAGGGATGCTCTATGGAAAGGAAAGGCATCACTACGGTATTCACACACCAGCTGAAGGAATCTTACTGGACTGAGTGTTAAAGTCAGTTATTTTTAAAACTCTTGAAAGATACAGAAAGGGTGATTATCCTTTCCTTCAAAATCCCATCTGCTTTGAATTCTTACCGCTTCAAAATAAGCACACAGATCTAATTAATTTTAATGATCCGTGCTGAATTACTTACCATCTAAACAAAACTATTTAATTTGTTAGCGGGTCTGAATTTTATTGTTTCATCTTTGCTAATTTAGAAATGCTTTTCATAAACACAAGCTACTGTTCACCTTGAAGGCAATACTTTCAAGTGTGATGTATGACTGCAGAGGCCTATCGTTTCTCGGCAGGCTGGCAGGACAATGCAGAATCCAAATTAATACGCAGAATTTAAATACAGATCACTTGGTGCTCTCTTTCTGAGGAAGTTCCCAAATGAATGCACATCTCAAATTCAGAGCAGGGATATCACAGGTAAAAAGATCAATCCACGTTCACATCAACCGAGGGCTAGGAAGGAGAAAAATCATCATTTAGCAAACTTCCCCACCTATATCAGTTAATCCAATCATTTATCATAAAGAAAAACCTGCACAGTAACACCTTTTGTAATGATTTTACCATGTATTCAGCAGCCCAGTGGAACAGTTTTCTATGGCTGTAGAGGGATACAAGAACAAAATGAAAATTAGAAGGAATGAGGAAGAAATTCTGACTTTAGACTTGACATGGATTTTGCCATTTAACTCAATGGAACCAAGTTTTCCTCCTGAATGCCTAGTAAAACAAGGAAATAGCCTGGGAACTTGGAAGTTTAGCTTGTATCTCTGACCTCAAATAGCTTATACACTGCTCAACTCCAAGGTTTTTCCCCATTCAAGTTAATATGGCAAATATAAGCAGAATATTGGCAGTGTAATCACTTATAAAACATTGTCTTATTAGTCTGGGCAAATATTAAATTTTCATTTAAATGTCTATCCCTACAACAATTCTTTAGAGGACTGCAAAACACGCGTTGAGAAAAGGTACATACCATTGAGTTCCCAAATTAACATTTATATTTTCCCCCACCTTGCATCAACCCCCGCCCCCGCTTTTTTTTTTTAAATCCTTCCTCTCAATACCCTCTTTTGCAACTGCACTAAAAACACATCACAGGGCATAACTCAATTCCACAGATTTAATGTCAAAATACTACCAAACCATACACTTTTTTCCCTACTCCCTTTCGACTCAGGGTTAGCCTCAAAACATCTGTCATGTCCTGCTTTGTGTTTTATAGTAGAATCGTGTTTCTCTCACAGCTTTAGAGTTTGCAGCAATAACAACTGGCATTTAATAATTAGTTTCCCAATTTCCACAAAAGTACCCAGATTCCAGAGAATATGACCTGTGGGTGGTTTGCAAACAGACACTTCACCCTCACTGACGCTTTCTGGGAAAGGAATGGCTCATTACAATGCAAATTAAGCTAACCCATGTCAGGGGCTGTTATAAATTACTGAAAAAAAACCTCACCAAAACCAAAACATCCTCCTCACAGGTCCCTAAGATTCACCACAATGGATGTATTACAGTGGAGCTTTACGCTTTGCAAGACCATCCTGGTTTTTCTGGCCCTCAAACCTGAAGGTTTCCGAGCATTATGCGGACTTAACCTCTCACTCCTCTCAAGCAAACCCATTTCAAAATGTTTCTCCTCAAACCAGCTTCACTGTCCAATCTTTAGATAGTAGAAAATGTAGGCATTCTTTCACCGAAAACTCATCAGAAGCCCTAACACGGGTACGCATCTCTCATTTCTCCAAGTTTATTTGTATGCTGCAAGGGGAAATATCATCTACATAGTAAATTAAGACCATCAAAATACTGGGGGAAGAGGTTATGTTTGTATAATAAAATGTTCCTTTGCTTCCAAAATATGCTTTATTAATAATACATTACTCTATTAATATATTAATGACTCTCCTCCTTCCTCTCATGGAAGCTGCAGTCACTGAAGACAACAGTCAGAACGTGGCAAGAGTCAGCAATGTGTTTTCCATAATTTCGGTTGACTGTGCAGAGAACAGTGTAAACACAGGTGATCTCTTATGTATAAGAGTTATTCTTTAGCATTTTACAGCAGGAGATTTGTTGCAATTTGTTTGGTATCCGGACAACCTGCCCTCAGCTACACAGACAGGATTTACCCTACATCAGCTCAGCTAAAAGTCGTAGTATTTGCAGACAACAGATTTAAACTGTTAGTAGGAAAAAAAGCAAAACCCAACCTGATGATTATTTCTCTGCAGCTCTCATTTGACACGACCATTGCTACTCATCTTCTCCCCTGCAGGTGCCAAGGCTACGTGGGCTTGATGAGAAAGAAATTTGGACTTGACACTCGGACATTAGAGATCACAGAATAAGTCTATTACTGGCCTACATTTTCTGTTTTCCAAAGGACTGTGGAGCAGCTCTGAAAATAGAATCAGTGCCAACAAGCAAGAATCTGAAAAGTAAAGCTCTGTTTGCTGTATCCAGTGAAATTAACTCACAGAGTGTGTGCTCATTCCAGCACCTTACGCATTGTAAATCACTGAGTTTCTTCCTTATGTTTATTTTGGCAAGGTTTTGATGTCAGTTTGGGGTTTTTTTCCTATTTTTTTTTTAAAAAAAACAACCAAAAAAACCCCACAAAATCCCAAACTTCTCAGGCTGGAACCATGATCAATTGACCACTCTTTCTCTGGTAGCTTGTGCTGCTCAATTATGACATTTCATTTCAACCTTACTCTCCCAACACCTTGCATTAATCCACCCAAATAACTACTGGAGACATTTTTGAGATGATTGATTTTTCACATCTGAAAGACATTTGTTCTGGTATGCTAACAGTAATAAATGAGAGAGAGGCCTTCAAGAGCACAGAATGAAACTGAATGCCAAGATAAATGTTACATTTCAAAGTATAATGACTGAAAAATTTCATATAAACATCTCGCATTTTATTTTTTTGAAGAGGCTTATTTTCTCCCACAACGTACACATCTATTTGTTTGTCATCAAGGAGCTGAATACTCCATTACCACCATGATTAGAAACAAAAATTGACCTATTTGTCATATCAATAGCAGCTACAGCCAGAGGATCAAATACCCAAATTTGCCCTTGCACATCAGAGAAACCTCAAGAAGGCAAACTAATATTTCAAGAACTCGGCAGCAAATACACGACAAATTAACTCTCCAAAATAATTACGACATCCCAAAGGGAAAATGTACTTCACTGGCAAATTATTATTAGACTTTTATATATCTTTTAAAACACATTTTAAAAGGGCAGTGCTGTCATAGTTTATAATAGATGAGGTTTCCAGGATCTAAGAGTTCGTGTTTTGAAGACCTGAAATAGATCCTCACCACAGGACATCCTTGGAAGGAAGATCAGGATTCCATTGTATGAAAGAGCTCTATCTTCCCAGGCAAGATATTTTCTATGGGTTTCATTTTAAATGTTATTCTTGACTTTTAATATAGACTCTGCTAGACTTTTATATTTGTGTTTATACGGATAATTAGTAATGCCGTGGACCTGAAAGAGAGTTCCGAAAGCGCGTAGCCGCAGGTCCACATGCCGCTCTCACAACTGGGCGCACAGCACCAAGGCGCTAACTGTGGAGAACAGGAGAAGAGGTGGTGGTTGGGAAGGGAAGATAAGGATACAGAAAATACTGAAATAATAGGTGCCAATAGTCTCAATCTCTTCCAAGCCCTTCAGTTCAGCTGTGGCACAGATCTGACACTTAATATTTACTTACAGGAATTGTATACATTTTTCAAAAAAAACCATTAATTTCCCTGCAAGACAGGTCAAGCAAGATTCTCATTTCTTCAACATGAACCCAAAAAAAGACTAGAGAACCACAAAATAACATTTTTAAACCAATCTCATAGATTTAATGCAACTACAAACTGTTTTCTCTTATTCAAGCTGCAAAGATCGCTGCTGTCTGAACCTGAATCAGAAGTCTGACATGTTAGCAAACTTTCAGTCAATCACTTCTTTCACTTTATACTACTTTTTACTTCAATATAGAAAAGGAGGAAAAAAAAATTGGCAATGCCAGAGGCCCCTTCAAGTCCAAAAATAGTCAGACTTGAAAACGTCTTTCTCTAAGTCAAGGAAGAAAAGCTAAAAAAATACTTTGTAAATCCCACTGGCAAAATACTACAAGCAAAGAATAGGCTTAAGTACATTAGTTGTTAGTAGGAATGCACAAATAGACAAAAGGTTGTGGTAGTTTTTATATGTTCTTCTATTAAGAGGTTTTAAACATTGTGTTGCAGTGCCAGCTTATAAAGAACAATGAAACTGAAATTTTGGAAGCTATAAAAAACCAATAGGTGAAGCAAGGAAAACATTATTGCACCTTTCAAGCTTTATAATACAAAGGGATTTGATGACTGCCAGGAAAAAAACCAACACAATGTATGCAACTAAAAAAAAGCCATATCAATTTTTCCATATAGTTCTATGGCTTGTTATGGTCATGATTTTGTGTTTTCAGAGAAAACACTCTTCAAAGAAGGATCAAGTATAAACACAACACCCACCAAGCCCAACGGTCTTACAAATGGATCGCCAAGGTACCACAACCACATGTGTGGTTTTGAAGGCCTGAGAAGCTTTTGCACAGCTGTGGTACAGTAAGGAAATCTTTGAGGAAACCTGAATAGATATCAACACACCCCAGTATTCAAATCCAGCATTTGAGCTTGATAAAGAAAGGCACACCAAGCACCTCAGAGCACAGCCCTGGTGATGAGGTCAGGAACCCGATAGGCTGATTGAGGCTTGCGAATTTTGTCTTGTTTTCACAAAAGAAAAATCCATAGAACTTCCACACAATTCAAATCATAGCGGTGCCAGCAAAGCCAAATTTTATACATAGGAACTAAACCCAAGCAGCTCAAGGAGGCATTTAGAGAAGCCTCCTGTTCAACCACAGGGGCGTTCTTCCTAAAAGGATAGAGAGTCAGAGCCATTACAATCTGATTCAGAATACTTTTTAGCAGGCACTTTAATACGTTTAAATGAGAAAAATGTTATAAAACACAAAATCAAAAATTTTATACCTAGGAACTAAACCCAAGCAGCTCGAGTAGGCATTTAGGGACGTCTCCTATTCAACCACAGGGGCGTTCTTCCTAAAAGCATAGTCAGAGCCTTTACAATCTTAATCAGAATACTTTTTAGCAGGCACTTTAATACGTTTAAATGAGAAAAATGTTATAAAACACAAAATCAAAATTCACTATTTCTACCATTTTTAAATACCCTTTAAAATCTCCAAAACTCAATTTCAGCATATTTTCAATGCTCTTGGCACAGGAGTATTTTCTAACCTCTCTCAACCTACAGCCGTCCAAGTTTCTTACAGCTTATATTGCCCTGACAACCCTATAGACCTGGTCAATTTATATTACAAAGTGATCAAATAAGAGTGAATATCATATACAAGGCCGAAGTAGTCAAATGTGTCAACTCTAACACTGTTCCATCTGCTATTCATAGCTTAAAGCAAGGTTTTTGTATTTCTTTTATATAGGCCTGATTTCATTTATTCAAGCATATGTGGAAAAACAGCACATATGCAAGAAATAGCAGGCTACAGGTTTAAACTACTTTTTATTACAAGTTAAAAGCTCTTTCTGCTCACAAGCATCACTTCATTTAAACAGACTTAAGTATCTGAGAATGGCAGGACTGAAACTGATTGGTACAGTAGTACTTTTATATATGCTTTTTATTTTTTTGGTCATTAACCATGCATACAGTCACCAGCAAAGCACGACCTGATTGAGACACAAGAGAAGCATTCAGATACGTGATTATATTTCACAGTTTTGTGACATAGCTGCATCATGCCCTAGGCGGGTCAGCTAGCCTCTACCTTAACTTCTATTATTTTTTATTTCATTTGTTTACAAGTACTTATACACTTCCCAAGCCTTCTTTGAGAACAAATGTCCTATTTTTTTCCTAGACACAATGTCTTCAGGGCTATAAAACTGAGACAAAAGAGCCAGAACTTGTAATACTGCAACTGCTGCGCTGATTTTGAGCTTATAAACCTCCTAATGCTGCTATAAATACTGCTTTGTTTGTCGTGATGTGTGTTCCGACCAAACAGTTCAGTCAGCCTGGGGAAAAGAAAAGTATCGGCAGTGAACATCATCTGTTTTGTTTGTGAAAGAGTTTGTTGCAGTCTCAGAGGTCTGCTCTTAACCATACATATGCTTAATTCCCATCAGCATTAGCGAAGCTTAACGCAGAATTTATGGAGGAAAATGAAGGGTTTGCATTAGGCCAAGTAAATGGCTTGGCTTTATCTTCTGGTCCCTCTTAATGAAAAATAGCAGCCGCTTTTAAGCACGCTTTGTAGTTAGGCAAGCCTTTGTTGCTGCAGAGAAATGTAAATTTATGAGAGTAACAAACCAAATTGATTAGTGACATGGAAACCACTTAATTCTTGTTTCCCATATGGGAGATGGTTAAGCAACCATTTAACCTATTGGTATTTTGTAAGGAAGATACTGCAAGCCTTCAGCAGAGATGCTCAAAATTCAAAATTATCGGGCATCTTAGAACAGAATATAGAACTACAGTTTATAGATAATTTACAAAATGACAATATAAAGCTGTCCTTCCTGACCAAACCACTATACATTTATCATTCCCCTACAAAAAGCTCAGTATTTTAAAACTGAAATACAATACCAAAATATTGAATTGACACTTATGATAAAATGCATTGGATTAAGACTTAATAAAGTAGTCGGTATATTTCCAGTGAATAATGCATCGTAAGATAAAGCTAGACATAAAGCAAATAGCGTGTCAAAGCTAATTCTAACATGCATTTTTCAGCCATATTACTTATTTTATTACTACACTTTAAAATGCACACTGAGAGTCAACAGCTTTTTTTAAAAGCAAAGAACAATAAATCCCTTGAAGAGATTTACCTGATTTAGTCATGTTGCTAAATTAAAAATCAATGTAAACTTCCCAAGAAACTAGTTAGTTCCTTGTCTGTCTTCATACTCCGAAAAGCACCGTTAAGAATCAGAACGCTTCAAGAGAAGTTTCAGAAATAAAAATGGGGGGTTTGTTTCCTCCTGTGTGTTGGGAAAAACAGAATACCACAGAAGAGCAGCGTAAGATACAACTGATTAACTATTTTGGCTGAAATTAGTTTCCCTAAAATAATTTCTTGATATTCAACATAAGCCTTCCCAAACCAACAAGCCATAAACTAATTGTCTCAATAAATGATACTGCACACAGTGGGTGTCAAAGCACAGAAGCAAACACTTGAGGCTTATGTATATGTATTTTTTCCCATATTGGTAGCAAAACAGTAACCCCCCAAAAAAGATATCTTCCCAGTAATTAAAGATATTTACAAAGGCAAATATTTGTATGCAAAGCCAACAGCACATTGCCTGAAAAATATGTTTGATATTCAAGTTGGAAATTTCAGAAGTGAGGTGCCCAGTCTCTATTTTAACCGTGTCTCCTATGCAATTCACAGCTAGAATTTTTACTAAACCTTTAACCCAAAGCCTATAAAAAAATAATTGTTAATTTACAAGACTACTAACAATACCGATGATTTTCCTACATGCCAGCTAGGCTCAAAAACCACCTCCTAAGGCACCGAAGCAGCACGGAAGAGCTGAAAACGGACCTGCTTGGCCCAAGTGCTGCCCTGCTGCCTTCTCTGGTTTCCAAACTCTGTAGGAAGAAACCCCCCACCTCGAGGAAGGCTCTCTGCTGCGTTTCCCCTTTTGGTCCTCAGGATCTGTGAATTGGGGTGGGGGGGAAGATGAACACGCCAGAAAGGGCACTCGCCCTTAGATCAGATATCACAGAAAAATCAAGACAACAGCACTGACGCTCGCAAGCACTAAACACTGGTACAAGGCTTCAATTGCTTCCCAATGTTTTCACTCTGGAGATTTTCTCCCTTGGTTTTCCAGCCCAGCAGGCTCCCTCCCTCTTGTCTTCCATCAGGGAAATTCCACCCCAGCCTTTCATCTTTCTCTCCATTTGGCAAAATTTTACTCTCCCTCTCCCACATGTACAGATAAATAAAGACAGGAACTGTAAACTTTGTGCCTTAAAGCTCTTTCTTCCACCCCATCTTTAACATCCTTCCTACAGAGATACTGTCACCATATACATTATTTCTCTGCTGAAGCCACATTCAGGGAACAGAAGACAGGAGCAACAGTACGAAACACATTTAGAATTCAAAGAAGTCCCAGAGTCCCAAAGTCTCAGAATAAGTCATAAGGACCCTTTATATTTTGACCAAATTGACAGTGACTCTTTCCACTTATTTTAAAACTTTAATAATCGGATTTGATATTAAGTTAGAAGTTCTGACACACAGCAGTATGTAATTTCTAGAAATCTTACATGTAATAACTCAAAGAGCTTTAAAAATGGAACATCTTACATATATTTAAGTATTGCTCAACAGCTTAACAAAAAGTTAACTTCCTTTTTCTCTGAATAAATCTCAAAAAAACCTGAAAGCAGATCACTGGAAAATAATTATCAGGGTCTCTGTTTTGTGGTTTTGTTTTTGTTTTTAAACATTCTTTAGTGAAAAGTCTCTCTAGTCTTTCCTGGTAAAAGGAAACACCATCATATTTAGAACAGTACTAGTTAAGAGAAAAATAAAAAACACTTTTATTAAGAGGCTTCCAGAGAACCGGCCTCTTAACCTAGATGAGCAGAAGCCACTCATCCCCAAGATCTCTGCATGCTACATATCACAAATTCATGTTTGATCTCCTGTACAACTGCACAGAAAGCCCCAATAAACACTTCCATGCACTGTGTTGAAACCTCGAGTGAAAAAACAAACCTCACTCAGGATAGCGACACATTTTACTAAGACAGACTTGTTATTGGTTCCTTATAATCTATATAATGAGGGAGTAAGAACAGCCCCAAACTGTGATTTATAAACTGTGTTTAGTACCATAAAACTCCGAAAAAGCAGCAAAAGCATCACGGTGTAGCTCTGCAGCAGACACAGGGAGGATCTGCTTCTGACTGGTTTGCAGGGAGTACCGAGCGCTGCGCTCGCTTCTAGCCCAGCCAGTGCTCGAGCCACATCCTGGCAAGTCCTGCTGGATACTGCTTCATTTGCACGGAAATTTAAAATCGGTCTGGAAACAAGACCGAAAAAAAAAAACCCACCCCACTCCAAAAATCAAAAGCAGCCTCTTTTTCAGAGAGCTCCTTTAAAAGTAAGACTCTGAAGAAAAATCAAGATATCAAAGAGCTGCATATGCAAACTGAATTTGGTTGCTGTACATTAATCACAGGGTGGTTTGGGCTGGAAGGGACCTTAAAGACCATTTAGTTCCAACATCCCCGCTATGGGCAGGGCCACCTTGCACTCGCTCAGGTAGCTTCCTTACATTGGCTTTCCCCCAAGTACACAAATATGTTTTGAATAGCAATAACACGTCGTGTTTTTATCACTAAACCCAGGCTAAGAGCACAGCCAGCTGCCCCTTGCGCTGCAAGCACCAGCCCAGGAGAGCACGAAGGTGTAGCCTGAAGCTTCAACTTCCATGCACAGCCCCCTGCGCGCTACTTCAGTCTCCAAGTTACCAGGTCCTGAGAACTTTAACCTCTTAAGAAGATAAAATTACAGCTCAAAAACGTATTTTTTTCCCTTCCTACTAAGTGTTGAGAATTCAGGGAAAAACATAAATCACAATTCAGTCAACAAATAAGAACTTCTGCTAAAAAAAAAATAAAAAAAATCTAATTTCACAGAGTCCTAACACTGCAACCTTTGGAATTTACATTCTAAAAATGTTCTTTCCAATTGGGAATATGAGAAACCTTTTGCTAATAAGACACAGGGCTCTAAACAACTGGTGCAAAAAGCTTTTTTGTACACATGAGCTCACTCTTCATGCTGAGTGACAATGGTTCCTCCTGCCTGCTCTCCGAGTCAAGCTGACTTCCCAGGGAAAGAAGAGAAGCACGTTAGATCAGGCCCTGGAAGCTCTGTCAGAAAGCTTCTAGCCAGCTCAGAGAGCAGGCAGACCTTGTTAAGTTTGCTTGCATAGGACCATGTAGACACATCTCAGTAATGCAGACCTCAGACTACTCTGTCCTGATGTTCTTCACCACATGGGTGGTGAAAACCCAGCACAGGGTGCCCAGAGAGGCAGTGGAGGTTCCATCCCTGGAGACAGTCAAGGTCAGGCTTGCTGGGGCTCTGAGCATCCTCATCAAGTTAAAGATGTCCCTACTCACTGCAGAGGGTTTGGACAAGATGACCTTTCAAGGTCCCTTCCGGCCCAACACATGCTATGGTGTCAGAACACCTGCAGAAAACCACCCCACGCACAGCACAGCTGCGTGCAGATCAGCCCAGAATGATCCGGCCAACGGATTCCAAGGTTCTCAGTTTTATACCAGGGTCTTGCTACTATTTTTGACAGAAGAAACTTTTCAAGGTACGTTACTAACCTTCTGTATCCACCCAAGATTTATTAGAGGGTCAGAAGAATCGTGTCAGTGGGAAGCAAGAGCTTATCAGAAAATGAGAAAACCAAAAAAAGACAGGAAAAGGAGGTCTGATTAGAAAACACTGTGCACAAAAGCCAAGGTAAATGCACATCTTAAATGCTTAGAACAACGCTTGCTCACACAGTAGCCAAGACACTTGACAATTTGTCTTCCTATTATTAAGAAGCACTTTTATAGTTTTATTATTTACTCAGGTAATCTCAGTCTATCTAGAGACTAAAAAGGGAGTTCAGGAGTAAATTTCTTGGAAGAAGATTGGTTTGCTTTATTGTAATTTCCTCTTTTCAAATAGCCTGTTTAATCAGTTCTTCATTAGGAAGCAGCAAAAATGACAACAGATTTACAAATTGGAGATTGTAGTAACCGCACCTTTAAAAATTAATTTCAGTGCATAATCTCAAGAACCTACCGCATGAAATAACTACTAATGCACATTTCAAGTACTGCTTGTGGTCAAAGCAAGAAAAATACAAATCACCAGAGGATCAAAGAAATAGGGAGTTAAGAGATTATATAGTCCCAAGCCTTCTATGAAAATACATTTCCATAACTTCCACAGAAGCACATTTGCATATCTACAAGGCTGCATTAGATAGATAGATAAGTATGTGTGAATTCTTTTCTATGCAGAAAATACCATTAAAATTATTTTAAGCCTACAACTTAGAAGAAAATTTTCTGATATCCAAAGAAAACCATCTTTGCTTCAAATTAAACCAATTGATTCTGGAGCTTCCCCCACAAGACATGGAAAATGAATGACTATATATTTTTAAATAGAAATCTTTTAAAATCAAAGACTTGCCCCTCTACCCTTGTGTCTTTTTTTTTTTTTTAAGAGGGAAAAAAAAAAAAATCTACATTTTTTCCTCTCAAGTCACGATTTCTACACCTCCTCATGCTCTCATTTCGTCTTTGGAATAGATAGTGCAGTTCTGAGTGAGCAGCCTCAGAAGCACTGAAACGGAACTGTTGCTGCTCTCCCCAAATTTAGGTAGGCGATTCCTAGTTCTAGGCTCACTTGTGCACTATGTTTTTGGTTTTTTTTTTGCATCTTCATCACACTGATGATGCAGTGGTGGTCAGCAAAACATAATTCCAAAAATAACTGTTCGCTTTTGGAGCCTTTACGCAGTAGCTCCCTGGCCAGGGGCAGTTGTGATGATTTCATGCCACAGTAAGCAGCTGAGAGAGTTAATCGGGCATTTCTGTGCTTCACACCCTTGTCGCTTTTGTCATTACAGCAGCTACTACACAGTTCAGCAGCTCAGCCAACATCACTTCCCAATAAATTTTATTTTATATATACACAACATTCACAAAGGAGAGCATATTTTGTTCCCAAGTCTGCCCTCCTTCCCAAAGGAAGCAGCTTTGATGTTTTGAGTTTTAAGTTGTTTACATGTAGCTCTTCATTCCAAAATATCTGAAAATTGCCTATGACTTACTTGCTGGACAAGACTTAAGTTAACGCATAGATACCTCCCTCATAGACATTTTAATCCCAAATGTGAACCTTGTAATTTGCCACCACTGTACAAGACTACTGATGCCCACCCATCATCACTATCTTGGCTCACTCACCTTAGAAGGGCAACAAAGAAAATGTATCCCAGTAGAAATATATCATATTTGAACGACACAACAAGAGATCACACTATTTGGTCCACTTAAAATCTGGAGCACTTTCCAATAGTCCAGCTACTTGGCAGAAAATAAGAGATAATTTCCCCTCTGACCTTACACATAAGCATGAAAAACAATTGGCACTTCTAGTCTCATCTACTTCAATCACCAAAAAAAGTAATTTTTCAAACATCGGTCATTAATCTCTTCAACTAGACACTACAGCACTATCCCAGAAGCACACGCTACAGAGTTGCTTCAACTCCTTTTAGTTTACGGTGGAGAGGGACCTGGCAGGGTGCACAGAGATCCCCAAGCTCTTCAAGAGATGTAATCTGGAAGGGAAGCTTGCCATTGATTTAAAACCGTGTAGTATAATTTACACTTAATATTTCAAGCCTTCACTAATGAAATCAGATAAACAGAATATTTAATTAATCCCATTCCCAACACAATTTCTTCTGAGTTGTCAGGAACAATCAACAAACGACAAGTCCTACATCATTAGTCTTTCCAGCGATTGTTTTCAAAACAACTAAATTGTGATCACCAGAGGCTTAAAGTACTGCTGGTCTTATCGATTATTGCTGTGCAAAGACATTTTTCTTGCCCGTGTTCTCTTTCCAGCTTTGCACACAAAGATAATTAAGCAGCAAGACGGAGGAGTGCTGATAAGGCACATCCCCGGTTGGGCAGCGAGGCGCCCAGGTGAAGCCCAACACCTTTGGTATTTGCAAGCACATGTTAATCAGCAGCTGCCACATAGCCCAACCCATCTCCTCTCAGATTGCGACAATTTATTCTGAATAATAAGGACATAGACCCGTATTGCTATGCCGAAAAAACCCCACCAAACACAACCAACAAACCACAACAGATTAAGGGACTAATACTGGAAACAGCACCCTACACCGTCAAGTGTTTTATGCGCATTAATTAGTCAGGTTCTTGATTAGTTTTATTCCAATTGCCAAACAAACATTGTTTGAAACAGTAAAAAACAGGTTTAATGTTCTGGGAACTTGCAGTTTTCTTCTGGAAATGCAATTTCTGGCTAGTCACAGCCATGTTCCTACTCTGTTGATTAACAGTCAAAAAAATATTGAGTAACTACACAGAAGCATCATTTGGCTGATCCTTATACACAACAAATAAAAAGAATTGCAGTGCAATAAACCAGGCTCTCTAAGAGCTGAGAGAGGACAAGCAGTCCCAAGGTGAAAGAATGGGGTTTTGTAGGAAACACTTTGGCCTTCTGGTTTTTCTCCCCCGTTTTAAAAATGAGTTGTGCCTACATTTATCCAACTTACCTTCTGTTTTCCACTGCAAATTCACATGTGAGCTGCTTCACATCACTGCAGCCCACAGTGAGGAAACGGAGAGGCCACCTCAGTTGTATTCCCTTGCTCAGCGGTGCCACCAGGCTCACCCGCAGCTATTTCTTCTGAAGGTCAAACAACCACTTATTTTTCATAATCACAGAGTTAATTAGGAGGAATGCCAGCAAGATTATCAAGAAAGGTTCTTGCCCAAACCTAGCATTAGGCAAAACATTAATAAGGATTGTTTTTTTATATTCTGTGAAGTGAAAAACAAATAATGATGCTTTTATTCTTCTATTTGTCTTTGCAAATGCACACCCAAAACAGAGAAAAATCTCTCGTTCAACTCAGCGTGCACTGGATCAGGGGACCTTAACAGATCTGTTACAGGGCACATTTCTATAATATACATCAAATAACTGTCTGACCTCTATATCGATAGATTTTAAACAGTCGTTAATCTAAAATGTGTTTGTGTTCACAATGCTACTTTTCTTCAGTATCTACGTGTGCGTAAGCCATTAAAAGCGTATAACTTGCCAAAAATACTCCCCTGTGTATTTAACAAGCAAATAACATGGCTGAACAGGGAATAAATGTGACTAAGTGTAAATGTGAAAGAAACCAACTATTTAGCAGACCTGATTTGCATTTTTCCAACCTCCACAACTAAACAGATTTCAGTACAATTTCAATCCTGTTTAATTTAAATTTCATACTAGCTTTAATAAGTTAATATCATAATTGTATGCACAAATGCTTTCCAGTATGGTGTGACATCAAGAGAAGAAATTCTGCCTCTTTCAGATTGCTGTAAACATCATTAAATTGCAGCTTCCTGTAAGTTTTTACAAAGTAATATGCAAATTTCACTCATGATACTATCATGGAAAGTTTCCTATAGTATATGAATCAGTAAAAGCATTTGCCTTTACCTGTTAAGGATACAAACTTGTTAATATATCATCATACATCTGTAAGCATGAAAGAAATGTACACATAACAAGACTTGTTCATCTATAAAATCCATTCATATAAATAAAAATCTGTGTGTTTCAGAACTGTTCAATGGAAATATTTGCTGTACTTTAATCCATCATAAGGAATGCTTCTCACTCAATGCTTTTCTTTAAATACAATCACCAGTTTGCTAGAACATTCATGAAGACAAAAGCAAGAGAAACTCAGAAAAAAAACAACAAAAAACATTATGCAGCTATTACAAATGAAATATATACTAGTCAGCTTATGTACTTCCAGGTACTTTTGTCACTAAGCATCAAAAACAAACCAGGAGAAGCATATCCTGTATAAGACAAAAAGCAAGAGAAACTCAGAAAAAAAAAAAACAAAACATTATGCAGCTATTAGAAATGAAACATATATTAGACAGCTTATGTACTTCCAGGTACTTTTGTCACTAAGCATCAAAAACAAACCAGGAGAAGCATATCCTGTATTCCATGGCAAAAAGTCAATCCAATGTGATCATTCCTGTCGCGTAAAGGATGACCGTGATGATTAACATCTGCGCACGCCAATTTTGCAACAGGACAAGTGCGAGAGCCTCTTCATCAATACTAGATGAGTCTCTGCTCAGATGGCCAGGGACCCCTGTCACAGAATGAGACCTTGTTTAGCAGACAATAAAAAAAATTGAGCACTTTCTCGTTTTCAGCTATTTATTTTCTTCCTTGGTTTAATACTATCTCCGTAAAAAAGGCCAAAAACCATAGAACTAAGGCAACACCCATAGAATATTTCAGGAAAAGAATATTCAGAAATGGCAACCTGCTAGCTGCAAGGAGACCCAGGTGGTGTTCTTGTTTTTAACCAGGTAGAAATAGCTACCTAGACACAGCTCATCTTTATGTGTGTATACACATACACACTTCAACTGTTGCAACACTGGCCTTTAAAAAAAAACACACCAAAATGGCAAACTAAAAGGATAAAGAAACGTGAAACAAAATCATCCACTAAAGGTAAGGCCAGCATATCAAGGCATACAAAATGAATGCTAAGAATGGTAAGTGGGAAACAAGTCAGTGAAGAAGGCAACAGCATTCTCTCTGGTAAGAGAAAATATACAGCATTCAGGTGGATTCAGTCAGACTAGCTTCTACCACACAATCAATGTTATCGATATCACTCCGTAATCCTTAGATATGGACTAGTTAATGAAAAAACTACAGGAAAAGCAAGAAAAACCTCAGAAGAGAATACGATCTTGAGTTAAGCTCAGAGTGAAATGCAAGAAAATTCATGAAGCCCATTGGATAACACTAGTGACAAAAAGGTACACAGCAATTCTTGTTATATTGGATTTACAACATATTTTTGAGTCTTAAATGAAGTTTAAGTATTTTATTGCTGAGACAGGATCTTAAAAGTCTGTAAAATATAATTTACCTTTCCTCAATTATTGCCTTTTAAAAGCTTTTTTTTTTCAAGCAAGCTGTAAAACAACTGACTCGGATTCATACGCGGGGAAGTCAGGAGCCATGTGCAGACTGTATCACATCACCACACTGCACATCAGCAACATTCAGACGCTGCACAACTCAATTATGATGCCTGCCCACAGAAGTGCAACTAAGAAGAAAGAAAGAAGCCGTGAAGAGAAGAAAAAGGATGAAATTCATTTGTTATCTCTAAGTCTATAAACTCAGCAGCCTTGTTAGCATCCGTTTAAAAGTGCATTTGGAAGCCACAGAGCTGATATCACCTATTTTTAATTTTCCTTCTTTATGCAGGCAACTGAAATAAGTCATCTTTTTTAACCAAAGATGTTACAAATAAAATTTATTAACTCCATTCCATTTTGTTATGATGAAAAGCAGAAAGAAATGAGAAACAAAACACCCGAGACTTGAAAAAAAAATAAAAATCAACAACCCAAAGCTCCTTACTTCAAGGTTAATGTGAAAGAAATTTACTTGAGTAGAACATCGCACCAATTACTAGGCAAAAAAAGGGTAAGCTTTGATTCCTAACAGTAGAGGTAGATGTTTCCAGAATGCTCATTATATATAGATTTAAGTTGCTCCAGGGACTGATTAAGGCTAGAGAAGTTCTATCAATACCATTAAGCTCACTAAGATGCAGTCATTCCCTCTCAATGCATTTATACCTTCAAAAATGAGGGTACAACCACAAATGTTTTGAAGTATCATCTAATGTTACAGTTGCTCTTTCTTCTTAAATGATAAGGTCAACTGTTTTAAGTGTCAACTGCAACCAACACAGAATTATTTTACCTAGACAAAAACCAGCAACGCACAGAAGAGAGCCCATCACCACTGTAGCTGGCTCATTATTTTAGATGTCAATTCAGAAACTTAGAAGTGTCACAAACTGATCAGTGTCCTCAAATGGCATCTTCACAAAGGCTGTCCTCTTTGAGAATGTTACTCAAGCTAAGGTTATTTTTTTAAAAGATTGTTTCATCCTATACTGATAAAAAGCTTTTTCTATCCAGCTTGACTACTACAAAATTAGCTCATGAAGACGCATTTCAGATTAAAATGTAGGGCCTTACACAACTTGAAATTAGTTCATCTTCATATGCAATGTTTTCATTACTCTTCTGTAATAAAAAGTTAAGTTAAATAATAATTCTTCTTCTTGCTAAGGGACAACCATAAGTTTAAGACCATGATCATTTTGCTGCTTACAAAAAGCATTTGTCTTTAGAAAAACAAACACAACACAAGTTTCAGTCAACAGTGACATTCACGACGGGTCAGAACATCATCCCCACAAGCTTCCCAGCCAGACACTGTACTGAAAAACTAGGTTAAACCTGTTTGCCAGGAACTAATGCATTTATTCAAGTGTAAGTATTTTTTGAGCAATGGAAAAACTTATATACCTGTGAAGAAAGGCTTCTTTACCTCTTTCAAAGGACCTATACACCTATATATGCACAGATTCAACAGTTATGAGCTCAAGTTACTTTTTGCATTTACCAGATGCTACTGGCAGGATTGCTAAATTTGGACCTGCTGCTTTGCATTTTAATGCAAAGATACTGCTAGCAGCTTAGGAGTAACCAGAGAGTTATTCATACTCATCACCTTTGAGAGATGACCTCTCCAGAACATTTCCTTCATTCATTTCCAGGTGCCAGCACAAGCAATAGCAACAAATTACACTTTCATTTGTTTATCAGCCACAAACTGTAATCCACCCACAGGAAGGGTAGAAACTTCCCAAATTGATGCAGCAAGCCTTGCTAGGTAAGGAGATTTACTTTGCCCAACAGGATACGTGTGCAGCTCTGAGCTGATGTACATACACCTCACACAAGGGCTGCAGGTGCAGACTGCCAGAAGGCAACATCTTCCAATGATGGGTCACCCAACTAAAAACAAAGAAAAGCAAATAGTGGTGGGAAATCTCTTTAACTTTAGTCAGCAGCCCTTTAAGCTGGACTTTTTAAGCAGTGGTGAGAAGCAACGAGTTGCTTTTATCTTGCATAGGGCTCTACTGGAAGAGATGAACTCTCTAACGTAACATGATGT